>NC_092874.1:65911864-66211864 GCF_028372415.1 Notamacropus eugenii
TAGATCAATAATTTTGACTCAATGTAATTCTAGTTTTGTGCCTCATGGAGATAAGGGAGGAAGGGAAAGAGCAAATGTTCAGCAGCCATAGCCCTGCTGTTACTTCTCTCAGGTTTCCCTTGGAGAGGACTGGGCCAGCCTGCAGAGATAAAACTATTTGTGTGACCTGCAAGCCACATGTGAACAAATGCTTCTTAATAATAAGGGGACGGGGGAATGTGCCTGCCTTACGTGAAGGAATCTAACATTTTATTGCTTTACTAGAGGCTTAAAGCAACAAAAGAGAGTGCCAAGCCTTGTGATACACTCATGGGTCATGGTGTCACCTACATGATATCATGATCCTTTTCAAGAATGAAGGACAACCAATGACAACATGAGTACCCACCTCACCCCACTTTGCTTCAGGGCTACACTTGGAAGGGGAGCTCAAACTGACTTAAAAGTGGATGTTTAGTTTTATTTTCTACCTGAAGTCTAGGCAGATAAATAAGACAAGGAGAATTGGAAAGCAGAACTATTTGTTCAAGGTCTAGAGAACTAAGTTCTAGCAGTCCAGTAAATTTAGGGGAAACATTTCCCTTCTCCCTGTGTAAGGGACAGAACAGGAAGATCATGGGAGGATGATATCTGGGATGATTTCAAGGTTTGTTATTATAACCAAGTACTTAAAAGCACCTTCATGCTTAACAAAGACAGAGCTATTTGGGCTCTTTCCTGTGCCCATTACAGAAGGCATCCTTAGAGTATCACTCATCTCTTGAGCAAGAAATTTTGGAGTTGTTTTTTGACTAGTCACTGCCTTTAGCTCTATGCAGTCCTTTGTGAATTGTAGCCACATTTCCTGTTCCTTCTATAGATTCCCATCCCCTCTCTTCTTTGTCCCTGGCCATGCTAATAATTACAGCCTCAGCTCAGGCCCTGATAGCCTGTGCTGCTTGTAGGCTAGCCTGTCTTGGTATAATCCTCTGTCTTGGCCATTCCCTGCTGTGTTGACCATGAATCTTTCCTTTCATCGGCTTCCCTTTGCCTTGGAGTTTATGATTCATGTACTCACTGTGGGTTTCAAGGTACTTTATCAGTATCTTTGTTCAACCTTACTGCCCTTAGCACTTTCATCCTATTCCTAAATCAGGATTAGAGACCTAGTTTCATCCCAGACCACAGTTTCTGTTCCTTCCAGACACTGCCTCTCTAATTTGATTATCTCAATTTTTCTCTAAGCCTTCTTTTGGGAAATATGTTGTGCCTAGAATGCTTCATTCAGCCCTCCCAGTTGACCAGCTTCTCTCTTGTAGCATTCAACCAACTGGGAGGGAACTGTGTTTTAACGGAAGGGCCAGGGATATAAATCCTGACTCTGTCCTTTAGTTGGACAGATCATTTAATCTCTCTCGTTTTCAGTTTCCTCATCTGTCAAATGGGAATAAAAACATTTCTGTTACCTACCTCACAGGGTAGCTGTGTGGGTCAAATGATAATGTATACAAAGTGCTTTGTCAACACTGCATAAAATATCAGCTGCTATTCAGTTGGCTCTTAAAATCCACATCCTCTAATGAGATCTTTCCCAACTAACTGGAAATGAAACAGGGATTTCCTGCTAATCTCATCCTGTGTCTTAATAAATCACCCTCATGATTCATTCTTTGTTTCCTACCACAAAAATACACTTGATCTATTGTATATAAATGCAGATACTGCCTCCTTCATATTCTATTCCCATATATGGAAATTTCTTCATTTACAACAAGGATCCTGTCAAGTGCAGAAACATATTTATAATCATTCAGGACCATTAGGGCCACTAACTTCAAGTGGAACTAAACAGAATAGAAAATAATCATACCAAATGTGGGGACTAGTTTTCATGTGGAGAAATTAAGTAACTTGCTGAAGCTACACAGCTGTAGGGGTCACATTAACTAGTAAAGGGAGGGCCTGACTGGCTTAAGTCAGAGGCAGCTGGACGTTTTCATTACCTTTGCCCTTCTTTCAAAGTGTATTAATGCTTTGGCTAATTTTGAGTAGCCCTTTGTCAACTTTAAAGTGTTTCATAAATGTGATGTATTAATAATAAAAAAAACCCAATAAAAATGTATCATCTTTGGAATATGGTATCACCTAGCTGCAAATGGGCAGCATTCTAAATATGTTGTGGTATATACATTGGCTGGTTGTTTGAGGTTAGCGAGTAGGCACTGGGGGTAGACTGTTGGACTTGGAGTCAGGCCAAGCTTGAATCCTGCCTCAGATATGGATTAACTGTGGGACCCTGGGCAAATCACTTAACCTTTTTCTTTCAACCTCAGTTTCCTCTTCTGTAAAATGAGGATAATAGCACCTACCTTACAGGGTTGAGGGTTGTGGTGAAGATCTAATGATGATATATTTTCAAGTGCTTGTAAATCTTTAAGCACTATATAAATGCTGGCTATTTTTACTGTTATTGTCATCCCTTGGTCTGTGATAAAATAAATTTCCTGAATTTGTCAATACAATAATTTTATCTTAAGGAATAGTTGGCATAATCTTGTACTTGAAGGTTTGCAAAGTGTTTTTTCATATTTTCTCATATGATCCTTAACCACCTACTTGGTGATAAGGTCCCAAAGAATGATGTTCATAGATTTAGAAATTTGGTGGCAAGTGAATCCAACTCACTCATTTTACAGGTGAAGAAATAGAGGTCTACTCAGGTTCAGTAACTTGGGTCCTTTGACTCCAAATCCAAGATCCTTTTGTCTGTGCCCTGCTGCCTTTTACTCTAGAGAAGTTCACGTCTTCTCTCTTAATCCCTTAGGATGGTTTTCTTGCTATTCAAGGCTGCTGCCTTGGGGCAGTTAATCTATTTCTACTTGTGCAGGCTGATGAGGGAACGCACTCAAGGGAGGCTATACTTCCCATCCTAACCAGCCTCCACCCTCGCAGTCTTCTTGCTGTGCCTCCCACAGCCCCCCATCATGACCCTTGCTCCCATATTTTCCACTTCTTGTTCTTGGAACAATAGTAATATCATGGTTTTTGGAAAGGTCTCAGCAATGAACCATCCTCTGATTTAATTCTCAATCCCTATTGTTTCCCAGAGCAAAACATTCTTCTTTGATTCCCTCCCTTCCCCCTCCCCCCCAGTATTTGTTGTTTCCTCCAGTGGAAGGTACTGTAGTCTCCTGGAGTGCAGGGACTCACTTTTATATTTGAATTTTTATTGCTTAGTGTATTGCCTGGGTCATAATAAGTAATTCCTGTTGCTGTTCAGTTGTTTCAGTATGGTCTGATGCCAGATTTGAACTCAGGAAGATGAGGCTTTCGGACTCCAGGCCATGTATATGTATGTGTGTGTGTACATATATGTGTGTATATTTCCTATTGTAACAGGAGTTAAAAATCTTCCCTGAGCTTTGATAGGCCTCAGGTGGGGCTATTGAGAAGGCTTGATTAGGAGAGGCTTGTTTCCTATGAAAGCCCACACCTTTTGCTGATTGCTAATGAGTCACTGGGTCAGCGGTCGTGCCCTCCTACTCTGAAAAGAGTATATAGACCCTGAGGCAAGGTTTGGCTTTAGAGCTTGGTTTTTGGAAGAAGGTTCAAGTGCTGGATGAGACTAGACAGCCGTTTTAAGAAGCCTCCCAACTTTAAAAATCCAGATGTTGGTGCTTCTCTCTGGTAATAATCATGGTCAGATCTATGGTCAGACAGTTGGAAGCCCTGTCTGTTGGTCCTGCTTGTGTTTTCTCTGTTGGTGTATGTGATTAAAGTAAGATTGTTTACCCTTCTGAAAGTTGCTTTCCTTTTAGAAAATTAGATCGAAGAACCTGTGCAGCAGGTCCTCCTGTGTATGCCAGGTGCTTAACACACACGTATATGTACATACACACATATACGTGTGTGTGTGTGTGTGTGTGTGTGTGTGTGTGTGTGTGTGGAGGGTGAGGGGAGGATGCCTAGCACACCCTTTAGAACACCTAAGACTGCTAGGGCTCCTAACACCAGTTGGATGCTCAGCACTGGTTGGCATTTGCTACCTATTTCTTCGATTGTGATGTGATATCAGTGACTGTGAAAATGACATGTGTTCTAAAGAGGGTCTGTTCAGATACATGGGAAGTGGGCAGGAGCCTGACCAGTTTTCTAGTGTGGGAACAGAGTCCACTGACCCTTCCAGTTTTCCCTTTCCTGTGTCCTTGCTGAAACCTATCTGCCAGCACAATTAGTGTATCAGTGATTGATTAGGGCCCATTCTTCTCCCAAGGGGAAGCACATTCCTTGCTGATCCCTGTGTGGCATCTCTCATTCCACAGAAGTATATGTTTGAGTTAGGAAGAAGAAAAATCTTACATTTCCTCGGGGTCTGAATTGTTTTTTTTGTATGTCAGTATAGTCATAGATTTTTGAAGGCAACTGACTTCTCTGGAAGGGCCCAGGCTCCCTCTAGTGGTTAAGGCTTCTAGGCAATGAGAACAATCCAGAATTGTACAGATTGCCCTACTGTATGTAGCAGGCATCCTCACGTGCCCTGGTGAAATACTTGAGCCTGTTTTTGAAGGAGGATCCTCCCACTCCCCAGACTTGGGGAGTGCCTTTACATACCATCTGCATAGCCGGCTGTCATCAGAAGAATTAGTTGTTTTCCCTCCTTTATTCTGAGTAACCTCAAGAAAAAAAATCTTTTTCATTGGATTCCAAAGCCTACTGGATTGCCATTATTTTCATTAGCATCAGTGACATATTCTCAGAACCTGGGTACTCATCCCAGCTTTACTATTGACCATCTGTTCAGGTCTCAGTCTCTCGATCGATCCCTTTAGTTAAGTCCATGATCCTATGTCTTTCTCTCAAGTGAGGACTTTCCATTTTGATGAATGCTCAGAATATTTTATAGATGTCTCTCTTTCTGTGTGACATTGTTCTAGTTTTTTGTAAAACTCTTCTCTATTTACACCTCTGGCTGATAACCAACCCTTCTCTTGTACCATTTGGTTTAAACTTAATAGGAGGATTGTGATAGAAATCTGAAGGATGTGCTAAGTACCCCTCCCTCCATTAAAATAGAAATATATATGCATATACACACACACACACACACACACACATCAAATGACAGGCAGTGACAGTTCCTGAGGAAGACAACATGCAAATAACTGTACGAACAAGATATATACAGGATAAAATTGGAGGGTAATTAGAGAAGGCACTAGCATTAGGAAAATTGGAAAAAGCTTCTTGTAGAAGGCAGAGTTTTAGCTGAGGCCTAAGGAAAGCCTGGGAGAAAATTCCAGGTATGGGGGAGAGTCAATGAAAAATGTTCGGACTGTCAATAGAAATATCCGTATCCTTTAGATATGAAAGTGACCTTAGAGACAATGTCCAAATTCATCCTATAGGTGAGTAAACTGAGGCCCAAGGAAGGAATGACTTGTTCAAAATGACACGTTGAGTTCGTGGCCAAGCTGAGAAGAGAACGGAGATTTCTTAATTCTCAGGCTGTGGCTCCATCGGCCTGAAAAGCTTAGGGAATAGAAAGGCCACTCCTTCTCTGGGCCATGGTGACCTCCTAATAGTACTCGTTAATGGCATAGCCTAAAGTAGAGTTCATGTGTCCAGAGTCTTCTCTGCCAATGTCGCTCTTCAGACTGTCATTTAAAAGCTTGGAGAAAGCCATAGCATCCTTTCCCTTTCTTTGTACATTCCTGTAAGCACCAAGAACAAGTGGGCCATGATTATAAATGGTATTGGTGAGGTGCCCACTTGTCCATGGTGCTCAGCTAAGAAAGATGCAGAAGGAGCAGAATCATCACTGTGGGCAGACCCATGATCCGTCCTGCTAAGGGATCTGTGAAAGCAGTATCAAGAGAGATTGGGAGAGTCATTTGCCGTTTTCCTGAGGTTACTTGTGTGCTGAACAACAGGTAGCTAATATAACAACTGTTTCCTAACAAGTAGTTATGGATCCAAAGGTTGGTTGTAGCTCTTCATGGGCTTCTTGGTTAATCAGTTAGTTCATTTATGTGTGTATTTATGTAGCTTATAAAAAAGAATGGTCCCAAGGTGGCCTGTAGAAAAAGGCACTAGACAAGAGGTCAGGAACTCTCAGTAACATGCAGTATGATTTGGGGCAAACTCTCTGGGACCTCAGTTTTTTCATCTATAAAATGAATAGGCTAGGATCAAGGGGAAGCTTGGCATAGGGGAAAGAATGTTGACTTTGGAGGCTGAGGAATTGAGTTCACCTGTGTGACTTTGAATATCTCATAACCTCTCTGGGCCTCGATGACCTCATCTACAAAATAAGAGGGAAAGAAGGGAACAAATGTTTATTAAACACTTACCATATGCTAGGCACTGTGCTAAGCACTTTACAAATGTCTCATTTAATCCTCACAAGCATCATGGGAGGTAGATTCTATTATTATCAACATTTTCCATTTGAGGAAACAGACAAATGGTTTAAAACTTGCTCAGGGCCACACAGCTAGTAAATGCCTGAAACTAGATTTGAATTCTAGTCTTCTTGACTGCAGACCCAGCACTTAATTCTCTGTGTCACCTAGCTGCCTCAGGTAGGACACTGGATGAGATCAGGGGATATTAAACCCCAAGGGGTCCATGAATAGACTTCCAGGGAATGGTGAACTTGGATGGGGAAAAGAAAATTACATCTTTTTATTTGCTAACCTTTGGCTTCCTTTGTAATTCAATGCATTTTATTTTATGCATTTATAAACAGTATTCTGAGAAGGAATCCAGATTTAATCAGATAGTCAAAGGGGTCCATGGCACAAAAAATCTTGGCCTAGATGATCATTTAGGCTTCTTCTAGTTCTAAATCCTATAAAATGATCTTTGAGTTCCTTTCAAGCCTTAGTATCATTAATTCAGAATCAATAGATTATACCATTATACTTTATGATATTTAAAATAATACGTGATATAGTCATATGGCATATTTTGTAATGTATTAATTTCAAATCTATAATTTGAAATAGACACAAGACTGTCTGTATTTTAGTATGAAATGTATAAACTCATAGCATCCGTGCTAGCTTTTGGGGTCACCTTTTCCAGCTCCTTCCTTTTACAGATAGGGAAATTAAGGCCCAGAGAAGGTAAATGACTCATCCAGACCTCTAAGTGGAAGATTTCTTCTAGCTTTTCTCTATTATCATTTCACAGTCTACTAGTTAGGCATTTTCACCTAGATATGAAGCTTGTTCATACAACAAAGTAGAACAAAACTCCTTTCTTACATCTAGTCCAAGCCTTCCCTAAATATGCCTGATACAATTAGGGCATTTTAGCATGACAATCTATTTATCAAGAATCCAGTTTACTAGTACTTATAGTTCAATTCCAACATCTCCAGGAGAACATCCCATTTCATTGGAATCTCAAGAATGAGACTGCTTTACTTGAACACTTTGGTCTTTTATTTAAGCTGAGAACAGACTGAACCCTAAAGCCTGGGCAAATACAATAAGCATTTTGGGCCTGAAACAGTTTTGTTTCTTTTATTACTGTGGGTTTTCAGCATTGTGTTTGAAGAGGAGCTATTTATGGGCTCATAAACAATGTGCTGGAGGAAAGGAATTTAAAGGATGTCCTTGAGTGAACACTGGGTTTTACAGTGGGGAGTCTACACTGGGTGTTAACCCTTCACCGTCTACCAACCATCACCTTGGTGCTGTTAAAGAAGAAGCCTGGGCCCTCACTCCCAGTCCTGATGCCTGGGCCTTGTTGCCCTATGAGTACACCACCTTGTGTCTTAGCTTTATCAGAGGCTTTTCTAGGTCCCTCCAGTCCTCCCCCTCCGTTGACCCTATCTGTATCTTGTAGGTACATAGTGGTTTGCATGTTGTTTCTTCCATTACAGTGTGAGCTCCTTGAGAGCAGGAACTATTTTTGCCTTTACTTTTTATCAGTATCTGGAACATAGTAGGTGCTTAATAAATGTTGGTTTGTTGGCAACTAAATAAGCATTTGATAAATGCTTGTTGATTGATGAGGTTGTAGAAATGTGAGACATGGAGTGTTTCATGTTCGTATGGCAAGAGAGCCAGCTTGGCTGATTGATGGAGTTTGTGGAGAGCTGGAAAATAAGGAAGGGGCCAGGTTGCGAAAATGGTAATCAGAATCCAACAACCATCAAAAGTCTGTATTTGATCCTAGAGGTAATAGGGAGTCACAGGAGTTTATTGAGGAGGGTAATGATGTTGTCAGAAATGAGCATTAAGAAAATCACTGGTTACTGTTGGGGAGGAGAGGTTGGGGTCAGGAGTGACTTGAAGCAAGCAAGACCCATCAGGAGGAGACCATTGCAAGAGTCAGGAGAGAAGTGGTGAGTGGGATGGGAGCTAGGGTGATGACCAAGAGAGTAAGAGATTGTGGAGGTAGAAAGGACTTAGCCCAGTGAATTCAGAGAAGAGAAAGCACTGTGGATGATGGGTCTCATGCTGCCCACATTTAACTGTGTGGCTTCTCTTTGGAGGCCTGGGCAGACAAAAAAAAAAAAAAATCAAATCAGCTCCTGTGGATAGTTAAGAGAAGATTTAGTGAAAGAGAAGCCTCATCTCCTCTAAAATGAGTTTATATCATCTATAGATTTCAATGGAATTTCAGGGCCAGAAGGAACTGAAAAGATCATGCAGCCTAAAAAAGATCCCTTGTTTTGCATGTGGTGAAACTGAGGCCCAGACAAGTTGTGTGATTTATTCCAAATAACATAGCTGTAGCAGGTATCCCAGCTCCCACTTTAATGTTCGATGCTCACAAGTTCTACCTAATTCATTATGATTTGACTGTAAATGATAAAAAACCAAGCAACAAACCTTTTAAAATTTTTACCCAGTCTGTCTGTGGTCAAATTTAAGGACCAGCCCTGAGAAGCTTTTGCCTTAAATTGGCTCAAAGTTCCTACCAGACAGTGATTAGTTTTGTTTTCTTCCACTGTTGGCCTATGTAGAGTTACCTCAGTCCAGAAAGGCAGCAAGTACTTAGATCCCTTAGATCAGGGATGGAACCTGAAAACTTGAGGCCACATGTGACCTTCTAGGTCCTTGGGTGCTGTCTTTTAAATGAGTCCAAGTTTTACTGAACAAATCCTTTTATTAAGGGGATTTGTTCTGTGAAGTCTGGATTCAAAGGACAGAACATGAGCACCTAGAGGGCCACATGTGACCTTGAGGCTGCAGGTTCCCCATACCTGCTTTAGACAGAACTTCCCTTATCGCTGTTCTTGACCCACAACTCTCCATCAAACTACCTCCTAAGGGGGGGGGGGCGTAGAGAGAGAGAGAGAGAGAGAGAGAGAGAGAGAGAGAGAGAGAGAATGTCAGATCTTTGACGATAGGGACTGTTTTTGTCTTTGTGTTCTCAATCCCTATCATAAAGACTTATTGAGTGAATGAATGAATGATATACTGTTGGTGCTAAGGATTTAGACTAGACATTAGGTGGGACCACATGTATGGTGCATTTCATAGCCATCATGCTCTTCAACCATTCAAAAAGGATTTCTTAAGTACTATGCTAGGTGCTAGATATACAGATGCAAAGAATGAAAAACAATTCCAACTCCAGGGAGTACTTTCTAATGGGGGAAGCAACAAGTGCATTTAACATGTATATACAGTATAATTATGAATCTAATCATTGTAAATATGTATATATGAAGTAGATAAGTGCAAAGGAGTCTGGGAGTTTAGGCACTGGCATCTGGGGATATCAGAAAAAACCTTTATGCAGAAGGTGATGCTTGAACTGTACTTTAAAGGAAGGGAGAGGACTCCACTGGAGGTGGGGGTAAAAGGATGGTTCGCTCCAGGAAAACTTGCTTGGGTTTGCTGACTTATAAAAAGCCAACAGTGTCTAAGATTTATTACTCTTTTGCCTGGGATCCTGTAATTTCATGCTGTTTTCTGTTTTCTGATTCTTGGCGAGGCTGCTCAGGATGTAGGCTCTTTCCTAAGTTTCTGTACCCTTCAGGGAAACTCCTCATCAATGCAGGGTGACTCAGCAGTGATGAGAGGCAAACAGAGCTGTGAGATCCCAGGAGAGTGTGTAGCCCAATTTGGCCCACAGATTTGGGGAAAGCTGCTGTCAGCCCCTTTCAAGGGTTCTGTAGTAATCTAATCAGTCATCTAGATCAGAATGGAGCTCAGTCACAAGCTTTTTCAGAAAAACTTTGATCAGCTTTCTGGGAATCAGCTGGATGGACTGATTGGATGCCCTTTAGTGCTTGGTTGAAGCAATAACTGATTTCTAGGAACTTGGAATTAAGCTTTCACCTTCTCTAGACCCTTGCCTTGGCATTATTGCTCTGATATTGGGCTAGAGCAAATCCCAGTATTCAAAATGAGCCCTAGGATTCTGAAGGGTGATTCTCCTTATGTGGGAGAATGGAATGGAATAACAAGACCTGAGCAAGGGGAGTCCTTCCTAACCCAAAGAAAGGAAGACTTTGGAGTTCAGATTGCTTGTCCATCAAAAGCACAAGAGCATGGAGTTCCTGTGAAAGGACCTCAAAAGTCATCTAATTCAAACCTGTCATTTTACAGGTGAGGAGACTGTGGTCCAGAGAGTTCAGTTGCCCAAGGTCACACAGACAGAACTTGAATCCAAGTTTTCTGACTCCAGTCAGGTGTTTTTCCCATTACTCTCACATCAAGTATGTGACCATGTAGTATGATTTGAGCCTTTATGGCTTGCACTGCCCAACACCTTCCAGTTGGGATCCTTTACTGAGTTTTTTCACCATCACCTGATCCTCTAGTTTTCCTGAGTTCCCCAAACTCAAGGAGCCCCCCTCCCACTTCCTTCTTTGTGGTTATAAAAGGGCATTTACTCCAAAAGTCTGCGGGGAGGTTAGAACTATATGCATCAGGTGTTTCTCTTATCCATTGGCTGCAATAACAACAGTGATCACAATAATAGCTAACAATGCTTCCCTTTTGAGCCTTATAAGAACCCTATGAAAAAGGGACTGTTATCATTCTCATTTTACAGATGAAGAAACTGAGGAGAAGTTGTGACTTGCTTAGGATCACGTTAGTAGGTACATGAGGTAGCATTCAAACTTAGATCTCCATCCCACCACATCATCCAGGGTCTCATGTTGAGTCATGGCTCATCCTCACTGGTTCAACTGATAGGGACTCATTCTTTTTAGCAGAAACTCTACCTACTTTAAAAAGTTAAAAAAACTTACAAGGAAGCAAAGAAAAGATGGACGGCTCTCGACACATGCATAGTACTTTACTATAGAGGCTTTCTTGAAATGGAGATTCATTGCGGTCTGTTTTGAATCCTTTCATGTTCTGCTGTGCACATGGCAGAGCTTTTTTTATTCATTTCTTAGTTTGCATTATTTTAACTTTAGTTTTCATTTTTTCTTATCTTGTATTTAAGTTTAAAATTTAAAAATTACAAGTAAAAAAATGCTAAAACCCCTTCATTAGATAACATGTCAAACCTTTTAGTCATTCCTGTGGTGAGGTCTCTTTTTTTGAGAGGTTTCCATGGAATGAAGAGGTGAGGAGTTCGGCTCCTGGACTTTTCATAGATCTGACAGAGAGGTGTCTAGTGTGCTATTGAGGGGAGAGAAGGACCCAAGAAGTTGAGATCCAGGAGCAGCATGGACAAAATTGCCTAACTTCACGGTTTTGTTGTGGGGGAGGCTTCCTTAGACCATGTGATTTGTATCTCTGAGTTTGTAGTCAAAAGCCCTGTGCAGCATGGGAATTGGTTCTCTTGGCAATGTCTACATTGGGAGAACTAACAACGGAGAGGGAGAGGGAAAAAGAGAGGAAAAGGGAGAGGGAGAGAAGGGGTAGGGAAGAGAGAAAGAGGAAGATCTCTTAAAGCAGGGGTTCTTAACCAGGGGTCTGTGGAAGGGAGCCAATGGAGAGATTTTGGACAGTCCATGAAAATGGATGGAAAAAAAATTATATCCTTATTCTCATTCATCTTTAATTGAAATGTAGCTTTTCCTCCAGTTATTTAAAAACAGTACACTGAGAAGGGCTGCATAGGTTTCACCTGACTTTGCCAAAGAGGTTCATTACTAAAAACCCCTGTCCTAGAGGAAGGGCAGAAGGGCAGAATCTATCCTTTTCCTTGGGCTTGCAAAAGGCTACTGTGGGCCTGTTCAGAGACTGGTTTAACTTTTTTTTTCTTTTTTTGTATTGCCAAACACAGTGCTTGGCACATCATAATCATTTAATAAATGCTTGTTGACTGGCTATTCAAGAGTTCTATAGTTCCATTTCCTGGGAAGGGCTTTATAGTAGGTATGTATTGGGCACCTCCTGCCCAGGAATTTCCTATTAATTAACACAATACCTTCTCTTCACAGAAGTTGGCAGGAGTCTGCAGGATCAGAAGCAGCTGAATTCCTGCCAAGTTGTCCTTCTAGAACCTGCTTTGCATAATGAGTAGCCTCTAAGGATGGACTCTGGCACAGATTCTCACTTGTGACACACTCAAAGGATTTGTTTTGAAGCTCTTGTATATGACACAGAGGATTGATGCTGGCTGGCACAAGGCTAAAAAACTTGATGTTAGCAGAGAGAAAAGCTGGGCTAGTTTGGCTTATTTTTATTTTATTTTTTACCAATCTGGAGGGTTTATTAACTAAAAAAAATTTTTTTTGATGGTGGTTTTGGAGGGGGGAGGTAGTGCAGAGGAAGGTTTAAATTGGAAACAAAATTTGAAACTGTGGTGCCAGGCTCAAGAGGATACTGAGCTGAAATTAGCTGACCAGGGGATAACCAGGGATGAACAGGTTCTACTAATTAGTGACTGAAGACAGCAGTAAGGGCTTTGTTGATCTTGTGCCTGGCCCTCTATGGCTTCAGAATCATGAAGAAAGGATGGTTAGAGGAGGGTAAATATTTTATCATAATCATAATGCCTCTCGGTCATCTTTCTTAACTATTTTAATTTTCATAGACCAGTACATTGACAAGTAGAGATATTCAAATATCTGTAAAAAAAAAAAAAAACAAACCAAAAATCCAGATGAATATGCAAGATGAAGCAAACAGAAAAACACTCTGCATCACTTTATGTGTCTGTATGTTTTTGCAAATTCTGAAAATTCATTTTTTCATATCAGGCAGTAATATTCTATTATAGTAATATTAAATAATGTTTAATGCTTCTGATAAGTGTCTAGTTAACTTCTAGTTTTTCTGCCATTACAAACAGTAGTGATAACACATAATAATATAAATATGATTCTTTTTCTTGATGTAACCTCCTTGGAATATAGTACCTATAGTAGAACCATTGAATTAAAGGATATTCACATTTTGGTAATTTTTATTGTGTAATTCTATATTATTTTCTGAAACTACTGGCCCAATTTCCAGTGTCTTCAGCAGTGTAATAATATGCTTATCTTACCACCCCATCGTTTAACTGTGTTATCTCTGCCAATTTAATGGGCACTGGTCAGATTTTCAGAGTAGCTTTAATTTGCATTTCTCAAAATGAGAATTTTTTTGAACTTTTTTTTTTTTGATAACTTGTATTTTTCCTGAAATCTTCCTGTTCATATGCTTTGACCACTTTTCCATTTTTCATCTGAAGAATGGCTTTTGCTCTTATACTTTTGGGTCAATGCCTTAAAAGTTTTGGAAGTCAGACTTTTACCAAAGATGTTTGAAAGAAACTTCAGTTTTCCCCTCTTTAAAAATAAAATTTCGGATGTATTCTTTTTGTTTTTACATAGATAAAACTATTTTATCCCACAAGTTTCTCCAAGTCATGGCTTATTAAAATTTATCACCTCTGCATCATTGTGAAAGTATAATAATGTTTCCTTAATTAAAAAATGGATCATTGATCCATTTGGAATTTGTTGTGAAGTATGGAGTGAGGTGTTGATCTTTTCTCAGTTTTCTTTAAAAAAAAATCAAACTATTTATTTTTTCATCATACCACTAGGAAAATATGATGTAGCCTTGAAACACTGAACAGGAAGGCTATGTTAATTGCATTCAGTAAGAAGTTGGTATAAAGAGAACAAGATCTTTTCCAGCACAATGGCTGGTACTAGCATGTTGCTCAAAGTTTTAACCAACAGTGATAACTGGATAATTGGCGCTAGCTGCTTCTTGTATTCTGGTGTAGAAAAAAGCTCTCCCTTGCAACCAGCTTAGAAGTTTAAGTTGTTTTCCTACCCTTTCCTGTCCTAAGAGGTTCCTCTCAACAAGTTGTTTCTGTGGAAAGGGCCAGGGTCAGCTATCACATCTTTTTCTGCTTTGGGGAAAACTAACCGACCCAAACCAGTCATCTACCACTCCATTAAGCAAGAGGCTAAGATTGTTCTGTAAGCAAAGAGAAGCTTTCTTTGGCTTTAACTCAAAATCGTTTCACGTTAGTCTCAAAAAACTCTAACTGAAGTGTTGCTCCTGTAGAACCATCCAGAAGGGCAAGAAAAAGTAACCTGAGCCGCATTCCCACATGCCTGGTGGGAGACTTCCCATTTATGATCTTGCTTGGTGTCCCACTGAAAGCTGGTACGAACACCATCTTCATCAAAGGAAAGATCATCTGGGACCTGCTCAGTGCTGTAATGCAAGTAAGCCTCTTTCCCCATACTCCCCTCTGAATGCCAGTTCTTATACTGGGGAGAAAAGCACAACTGTGTTTCTCTTTTCCAATCAGTAGTGAATTCATGGCTGCTGCTTTCTGGTCTATGGGAAATTGTTCAATCAGGCGGATGTGAAGTTGGCACCAAACCCAAGTGGACGGCTACCTCAGGGATTCATACCAGATAGGAGGTAGGTTGGGGAGGAGAACTGCTAATACCTATAAACCCAGACGTTTATTTAGGCTTCTAGGAATGGAATACCTCCGAACCAGCTGAAAGCTGTTAAGGGTCATTGTCACTGAAGGGATGGGCCTGGGCACTATTAGCTCTCCACCCTACCTCCAATCCAGATCTGGGCACCAATTTCTTCCATTTCTTCACCTATGGGCTAAAACATATAATGGAACCAACAGAGTCCAGAGGCAGATGGAAAATTCCCATAAAGGTATGCTTAAACTTGTTACCAACCTCAATTTCTTCATTCTTAAATTTTCACTGAAAGGTAAAAATTTCCATACATTTTTACAAGTAGACCCATTCTCCCACCCCAGATAACTACCGACAATGACTCTCTTTTGCTATAGATGCAGGGAATCCTTCATCTCCTTGGTCATGGTGGGAATGAG
This sequence comes from Notamacropus eugenii, assembly GCF_028372415.1. Classification (NCBI taxonomy): domain Eukaryota; kingdom Metazoa; phylum Chordata; class Mammalia; order Diprotodontia; family Macropodidae; genus Notamacropus; species Notamacropus eugenii. The sequence continues at coordinate 65,927,084 of NC_092874.1, forward strand.
GTGCTTGTGGTCATCAACACATTTGGCCACACAGAACTCCAGCTGCCTCTTCACCTGCTGCTCCTTGCTCCCAGCATCCATAAAGTGTTTGGTTTTGTCATTGCAATGCATGGTACATTGAACCAGGCGGTCCTGGAATCTCTCCAGTTTGATGGTCACAAGAATTTGTGTCTGGGCCAAAGGAGTGTGGCAGTGTTCAATACACTGATGAACCTGCTGCGGAGGCCTGGGTATCTTCACAGCAGCTGGCACTGCACCAGAACATGGTACCCTGCATCTTGTGCATATTCTCCCACTATAGCCCTTTCATCATGGTGTCCACCGCCTCCTGCATCCTCAGCTGCAGTGACTCCGCCATGGTGTACATGCCACCCCCAGCCCTGTGCCCTGCCTGGCTAGGCCTGAGCGCTCTGGCACCACCTCCACATGGAGCCCCAAGAGTGGCCCCACCCTTTTCTCATTTTTCAACAAACTTATTTAATTCTTATGTTTTTTTTTGTTAAATAATGATTTTGGGGGTGATCCTAGGGGTATTGAATGTTGCATTATGCACCTGATTTTAACTATTCCATAGATCTATTTTTTATTATGTACCAGATAGTTTGGATGATTATTTTTATAAAGTTGTGGACAGCAGGTATATTACTGCTATAAGAGTATGAGTTTTCCTATCATGAACCCTAGTGGAAGAAACCCAGATATGTAATATTTTTCCATATAGTGAGGGAGAGATATAAACACTTATCCTGTAGGACTGGGGGCTGAAGGCTGAGCTGACTTCTAGAAACATGAGGCTTACTTTTATACCCTAGAATAAGAAAACAGTGACTTGTATTGAACTAAATAGCTGATGTCCTTGTCCGTATCAGAGGGAAGGTGATATATACACAATTATCTGTATCCTTGAAATAAACCCTTTCCCACTTCACAATCCAAAATCTTCCTAAATTACAGGACGAGTCATTTACTATGCTCTGTAATTCCAGTCAAATCACTGGTCAGCAGAAACAATGGACAAAACAGTAGTATAATGTGAGATCTGGAAGTGATAGTCTCCCTTTTTATTTTTTCATTTTCATTTCTTCCTGTGATAGCTTAACCTTTTCTTTTTATTTTGTTCTAATTTAATTTAATTCTATGCCACTGACATTTTGATTGGTATGGTGTTAAATTTATAAATGCATTTGGAAAGTATTGTTGTATTTACTACATCAACTTGGCTTTACAGGAATGCTAATTATCTCTGTAATTCTTTGGTTCTTCCATGATTTCTGCCAAAAATGTTATATAGTTAACATAAGTTCTATGTATGTTCTGGTAGCTTAATTTCCACATGATTTACATATTTTGTCATCATTTTAAATTATATTTAATGTTCGATCAATTCAATTTTCTTTTCATTGGTGATGAAAAATAATTCTTAAGTTTTTGTGGGTTTATATTTGGTTACTATTTTCCATTAAGGATTTTGTTGATTCTCAGAGGTTTTCTTATCCCAGGCTATAAATAGAGATAAAACTTAACTTCCTCTTTAGCAATGCTTATTTCTTTATCTTGTTTTTCTTGTCTAATAGTTATCATTTATGGAACTATTTTGAATAATAATAATGAGGAGGGGATGTTTTGCTTAATTCCCTCCATCCCCCAACCCCTTTTTAGTGGGAAGAATGATATATAGAGTGCTAAGTCTTGGATTCAAAGAAATAATTTCCATTGTGTTAAGAAATACTTCCATTCCTATAGTTTTCAATGGTTAAAAAAAAAGATGGCTATTATAGTTTGGTTAATTTACCTAATGGTTAATCAGTTTTGTTGGTCTTTCAAAATATGCAGACTTTGTTTTGGGTATTAATTTTTTCAAAAGTTGTTTTCAGTTCTGTTAATTTCTGCTTTGATCTTAGTGATCTCTTCTGCTTATTTTAGATGCATTAAGTTGTAGGTTTTCTAATTTTTAAACTACAAAGCCTGCTAATTAATCTTTGCTTTTCTTTTTTTGTTGCTGTTGATATAAGCATTTAGGGAAATAACTTTGCCTTTAATGCCTACTTTAGTATTATCATAGTATAAATTTTGCTATGCCGCTTTATTTGTGTTATCATTTTCCTGTCCAACAGTTGGGAATGTAAGGTGTTGTGCCGGTAAGGGGGAAGCTCATTACTCGCTCTTTCCAGCCTCCACTCTAGCGGCAGTACTGGCACCCTGGCTCATCTCTTTCCTTTCACTGCGACTTTCTCTTCGGTCAACACCTTTAATTCTGCACCTCAGGGGGAATAGCTTTCCTTTCAAATTTTACCCCCTTAGCTCTCCTTTCTTACACACAATTCCAATCCTCCTTCTTCTTCCTCCACCCCCAAGGCTGCTCTTCTCATTTGCTTAGGAATGTGTTTAGATCTATGTTTTCTTCTCTTTCAGCTGGAGGATGTTGTGAAGACCCTCAGAAATTCTGTCTCTCTTTTTTTCCATCTCAAAGCCCCCATGCTGGGAAAGTCACAAGAGTTAGAAACATCTCTCAACCTGAGTCTCTCCATCTCTGACTTGTCTCTTAGAATCTGTCTCTCTTCTGTTTTGTCCCCCCTTGTCTTCCTGTAGTTTACTATTAATTGCCTCTCTCTCTGACCCAGTTAGTCCAAGGACTGCAGACTCACAGATAACATTGGTTAACTGCTTTTGCTTAGAAAAATCATTTTATTTTAAACCACTAATGAATGGAAAATAAACAAACCTAATCACATATTAGGAATTTAGTCCCATCTCTTTCCTGAGGGCATGACAGAAAAAGAGGGAGGCCAAGGACAGGGACGAAGAGTCCTTCATTCTGTTCTCAGTTGCATCAATGTCGCCAGCCATGCTTCGTCTTTGCTTGCACATCCTCCATCATCTCATCATCATACTGATCTTATTGTCTCAGCTTTTCCTCCTCTGCCAGTGGGCTGGTAGTGGTGGAGTCAGCTGCTACCTTGGCATGTCTTCTTTCACCCTGGCCAATGGCAGTGACTGCCCAGGCTCCTCCTGTGCCCCCCAAAGTGCTTGTACCTCTATCCCATACACTGATTGCACAGCCTTAGTTCTTGCCCCTCTCAAAAACTCTATTGCCTCTCTTCCTTGGGAATAGGAGAGGCCAGGTTTTAAAGGACCCAAACATTTCATGAAGCTTGCTCAGAGTAGGGGGCTCCAAGGACTAAAACCTCCCTAGTTTTCCTGAACCTGGAGAAAGGAGAAGGAAGAGATATTAGAAGCAAAAGTCTTGCCTTTGTGTAGTGCTGGTCTATGAGGATTTTGCTTTGCCCCTTTCTGGATTTGAGGGGCAATTACAGAGAAGTTAAGACCTCTGTTGTGCTCTGCAGTGAAACCTGATGTTAGGTAAGTACTTACAGTGGCCCTCTAGGTGGTACAATGGAAAGAGTGCTGGAGTCAGGAATACTTGAGTCTACGGATAGCCTTAGACACTTATGGTTGAGTGACGATGGGCAAGTCACTTAAGCCCTCACTTTCCCCATCTGTAAAATGGGAAAAATAATAGTGCCTACATAATAGAGCTGATGTGAGGGTCATATGAGATAACACATGTAAAACCATTTTGTAAACCTTCAAGCGCTGTATAAATGCTAGCTTTTATTATTATTATTGTCATTATTATAGGTAGAATATATAAAATGAAATTTTCTTTTAGTGGGGGAAGGCACTAATAGCTGTGGGAATTAGGAAATGTTTTATGTATAAGGTGGCATTGAAAAATTGAGCTCTTTCAAGACCCCTTGAATTTCTGCAAATTCTCTCTTCCTCCTCCCACCTTGATTTTTTTTTTTTTAAGGAAAAGCATGAGACACATAGGATTGAGAGTAAGAACAGACTTTAAAGATCATTTAACATCTAAAGATCACCTAAAGATCATCATTTTACCGATGAGAAAACTGCTAAGACTCTATTCAGACCCAAAGAAATTAAGTCATTTGCTCAAGGTCACACCAATGTCATGTAGCAGGGCAGGTATTCAGATCCAGGACTTTGAATTCCAATATTTCTGTTTAATGCCTGACTGAAATGGTGACATTCTGTCCTCTAAGAGATCTGGAGGTTGGAGCTCCCTTTCTGCTATGGGACTTTTTTTTTTTTTTTGAATAGTCATCTCAAATAAAAGCAATATAGAGTCAGCCTCAAAGTCCAGAAGATTTGGGTTCAAACCCTGACATATATTGACTGTAGGATCCTAGGCAAGTTATTTAACCCCCAGGTGCTCTAGGCAACTCTCTGAGACCCTTAAATTGCCTAGGAGGAGCTAATCCCATTGGCGGAGGGAGTTAATTCGCCCGAGATAATGATACCAGTGAATCATAGGTCCAGAGTCTGGATTCCAGACCCTATCTACCCCAATCTACTACCTAATGAATGAACAATCACCAAATAAATGATTAAAAAACCTAATTATTGGTAGATTAAGAATGTGCTGATGTAGAGATTAAGCTGTGAATTCTCATTTTTGATTTTGGGGATCATATGATCCTCACATCAGCTCTATTGTGTAGGCACTATTATTTTTCCCATTTTACAAATGGGGAAAGTGAGGACTTATGTGACTAGCCCATCATCACTCAGCCCTAAGTGTCTGAGGCTATCCATAGACAAATATTCCTGACTCCGTTTTTGATTTTGGTTGTCAGGATGATTGCACAGGAGGAGAAAAAGGCCCATGCAGGTGCAGTGACTCAGCACTGTGAAATAGGAAGACAGAAAAGGTGTTCGATTTCTACTTGGCCTTAGGCCTGTCTGTTAGTTTAACTTGGTCAACAGTGGGGAGCTAAAGGGAGACCTCCGGGAGCTGCAGCTGAGAACTAGTGAGCAAGCTAGTGAAGAAGCATCTTGTAGGAGGAAAGTGACGTGGGCAAGTCACTTAACCAGAGGTTAAGTTTGGTTTCTTTAGTTGTAAAATGGAGATAATAATAGATCTACTTGTCAGGGTTGTTGTCAGGATCAAATGAAATAATATTTGTTAAAAAAAAAAAAAGTGCTTGGCCCATTGCCTAATGTGCTAAGTAGGCATTTTGTTTATTCCTTTCCCTTTCTCTTTCCCTCTTAGGCAGCTTTCATTCTAATGCAGTGACTGGGGTAGGAGTGGATCACACTAAAAGGGGAGCTGAAAAGGTGGGAGAGCAGGTCCCAGAGACTAGGCTCGGCAGAGAATCAGGGAACAGAGCTTCTGGGAAGAAGCTCCTCCAGCTCCCAGGGCTGTAATCTCCCTCTGAGATTAGCTTTCTTCCATGTGGTGAACATCCGGTAGGTACCTAGTTATTTACATTTTGTCTCCTTCATTAGAATGTGAGTTCCCCCGGGCAGGGATTGTTTGCTTTTGAATCCCTAGCACCTAGCATGGTAATGGTCACTCAGCAAGTGTTTCATACAGAATTGTTGATTGACGAAAGGCAGTAATTGTCAAAGCCAGGGTCTGAACCTGCTTCTTCTGACTTCACCTTTAGGATCATGGACTTGGTGTTAAGAGATCATCTAGTCCAACCTTCTCATTTTTACAGGTGAGGAAAATGAGGCCCAGAAGGGTGCAGTCATTTGTCTGAACTCATTGATGTACAAAGCAAGGGGCTGGTATTTGAATTTCATCCTACTTCACCCCTGCCTCGTGCCACCCTGGATCAGGATAGAAATACATTGCCTGAGTTCATTAATTGTACTAGGTGGGAACAGTTAGTTCACTGCTCTGTCAGAGCCAAGGTCACAGTTTCCACACCCATAGGGGTTATTTACAAAGAGGAAGAAATCATTAGACAGCTGCAGACTGCCCTCTTAACCCTGGCCAGCTGCCCTTGATCCCAAGGCACATGGGGCCAGTGAATGCTATGCAGGGCACTTGGAAAGATCTCAGTTAAATACCTGTTGAGCTGAATGGAATTAAATTGAGAATGTGAATAAGATTAATACCAACCCATCACTGTTATGAATAGAAGAAGTCCTGGCCAGTCCTCCAGAGGGACAGCAGCACAAACCACAAAGAATGGTGCTTTTGCACCCGCTGCCTCCGGTCCCCTTCCCCATCATGCAAGATCAAGTTCTTGTTAGGAGAGGGGGTAGGGAGGTGTTGCATTTAGTATATGGCTTTCACCTTATTCACGCACATTTCCCATTAATTAACACAATTCTTCTTCAGCAGAGAAGTTGGCAGGAATCTGCAGGATCTGAGTAGCTTGAGTGGCTGCCAAGCTGTCCATCTCATGCCTCCTTTGCATAATGTACCTTATGTGAATGCTGGCTGGATGCATGCAGGCTGCCTCAGAAATGACACTCGGCTTTTGCTTTGACAGAAACATCACTACCTTGCCCGTTCTTTTCCACATCACCAGTTCCATCCACAATGATAACCCCAGCACTGCACTACCTCGCCCTCATCTTTCAAAGACCTTGTCACAGACTGGGGGAGTTATAGTCATCTTTCCTTGCTAGGAAAGGAGGATCGAGACTCCTTCAGAAGCCCTCTCCCCCTCAGGTAGATGTCAGTTACTAACCTCTTCACCCAAGTCATTCTAATGATCAGCAGCTTCCATTCACTGAAAGGCATTGAATGTTCCCAAACTCCACTCATAGTGTGGTACCTGGCTTTGTCACCATCCAATTCTTGATTCTGTCCTCAGCTCTGTAGGGTGTCTATAATCCTCTTCATTCTTGCAAACTCCGTTTGATTCCCCACAGGATCAGATGATTTAGAATTAGAAGGGACCTTGGAGATCATCTAGTCCAGGGATGGGGAACCTGTGACTGGTTCTCCACCCCTGATAGTCCAACCTCTTCTTGTACAGATGGAGAACTACACTCTAAGAGGTAAAACAATTTGCCCAAGGTCATATAGGTAGTATAGACTGGGTACAAGATGTGAACCCAGGTCCTTTGATTCCATACCTTTCCATGACACCATGCGTGCTGTTAAAGGCTGACTAACACTTGGGGTGGGAGGGAAGAATTTACAAAAGGGGATCTGTTCTAAGTAGGAATTTCATGTTCATTTTTAGTACCCCCTCCTCAAAATAATTTTAAAAAACCCCTTCAGATATTAATTTGAAAAAGATCTGGGATGGGAAGTAGGGTGAGAGTAATATGAGTAAGCCTTATGATGTGGCAGCCAAAAAAGCTAATGAGATCTTGGGCTGCATAGAGAGGTGAACTGTCCAGGAAAAAGGAAGCGATGATTTCTGTGTTATCATTTGCCCTGGGCAGACTATATGTGGAACATGGTGTTTACTTCTGGGTCCGGTGGTTTAGAAAGTCAGTCAGTCAACAGGCATTTATTAGGTACTTGCTATGTGTGTGAGGGCAAGCAAAGAAGAATTTTTTTTGCTGTCTTTGTTTATACCAAGAAATATAATGCCTCTGAATAACATGATTAAAGAAGATCCTACCCACCCATTGATGGGCCTGCCTGTTGAGGGGAGCTTGATTAGGGGAGTTGTTTTGTAGGAGGGTCCCAAGTCCCTTTTGTTCTTTTATACTGAGGTACTGGGTCAAAGGGTTGTGATGCCCTCTGGCTCCAAAAAAGGTATAAATACCCTGAGTTGAGGTTTTACTTTGGGTCTTAGTTTTTGGAATAGTTTTGAGTCCCAGAGGACAGTCGGGGAAGCCATTAAGCAGCCCCCCAGCTTTGAAAACCCAGATGTTGGTGCTTCCCTTTCTAGTAAAGATGTATATATGTTAATGGTCAGGGAGTTTGGAAGTGCTGTCTGTTGATTTTTGATTTCTCTGAAATTTTGATTTTGATTTTCTCTGATACCTGTGCTTGATTAAAGTGATTGTTAGCCCCTCAAAAGTTACCTTTCCTTTTAGAAAAGCAGATCAAAGAACTTGTGGTAGCAGGCCTCCCTGTGTATGTTGGGGTGCATATTGATACAATGTGCCAGGTACTATGCGAAGGAAAGACATTGATTAGCTAGAGAGCATCCAAAGGAGGATGACCCCATGATGAAAGGCCTTGAGATCATGCTATATGAGAAGTGGTAGAAGGAATTAGGAGTGTGTAACCTGGACAAGAGAAAGATCAGAGGGAATGTGATAATCATCTTCAAGTATTTCAAGGATCCTCAGGTGGCAGAGGGATTAGACAGGCTTTGTCTGGTTCTATGTGTCAGACCTAAGAGCCTTGGGTGACTCTGGGTAAATCACTTAATCTCGGTCCTTGAGGCGACTCTCCCCATTATGATTACAAATAGCAGAGCAGTTGACGTTCTGTATAATCAGTCAGGCAAAAAGAAGTTGGACTATGGCCCTTAAGGTCCTTTCCAACTTTGAATTATTGTGGGTTTTTTTCCCGTAAGAATCTATTTTATTCACCCTCTATAATAAATAATTGCTAACCTTTATATAGCTCTAACTATATGCTAGGCACTGTGTTAATTATCTCATTTGATCCTCATAACAACCTTGAAAAGTAGGTGCTATTATTATTCCCATTTTACAGATAAGGATGATGAGGACTGGAAGTGGGGTGTGAGACCCTCACAAAGACCGGAGTACCAGGGGCAGGTCATCTGGAGAAGAATTCACGAACTCAAGCATTGTTGAAGTCAAGGTAAAGATTTCTTATGCTTTTCAGCAGGCAAGAGTTCTTAGAGAACCTGCAACCTTAAAGGGGTACAGGAAAATGTGCCAAATGTGCTAATTAGGTGTTTTGGGGTGAGATTAGGGAGTGGTTAAGTAGTGGTCAGTTCTTAAAGGAACATGCACTTTTGGTATCTACTGCACAGGTATTTTACCCCAAATTCATCGGGGAAATAGCCCAAGGAGGGGCTATCTGGAGGTGTGATTTTAGGCCTAAAATATCACTGTCAACTAGCGGTCAGGGCTGACTCAGAAATACCAGGTTGCTCTCATCAATGTCTTGTTAGACAAGATAAAGGTAAGGGAGTATACGTAGCCTCGGATACATATGATTGGTCAGTGAGTGGTAAATGTTATGACCTAGTGCACAGCCAGTTCAGTCAGTACACAGTTGGTTCAGACTAAGAAGTTTTGTAGGTGCAGCTGGCTGCTGTATCAGGAAAGGAGATAACAGGTGTTGCTGGGGCAGGCTCTGTTCTTGGGCTGGGGAGAAACTACCTGGGACAGTATTTTGAGGCTAGGGAGAAGTGTGATTTTAAAAGAGAAATGTGATTTTAGAATTGGGGCCCAAGCACCCCATCAAGGAAATTGAGCCAAGCAGAAGTGAAGTGACTCACGTAGGGTCACAGCTGGTAAGTGTTTGAAGCTAGTTTTGAATTTAGGATTTCTTCTCTCCAAGCCCAGTACTCTACCCACTCTACTAGTGCCCTGAAGCTATCTTGTGGAGTACATAAAAAAGTAGTGTCATTGTCAGGAGTTGAAATTTAAGCTATTTTGCTAAGAGGGTTTTGACTTTTCTCTTAGTATGGCTACAATTGCTAAAATCCATTTTACCAATATTTAAAAGATTTAGGTTCCAATATCCAGAATAAATTTCTCAGTCTCAGAATGTTGAGCAAAATCTCTATTTTGAGTTGTAGAATTAAAAAAAAACCCAATCTTCTCATAATTGGTTATTATAAAAATCTGCCTGGATGTACAAATTTTATTAAGACATAGCTGTGCACATCATCCATTCATGGCATACTCCTGACTTGATTCCTTCTATTAGTGTCTGGAAAACTGAATGGAAAATTGAAACATATATGTATATATCATGCATACATGAATAAAATATAATATAAACTTAGTTTAATTAGCTGTGGAAATAATGTGCCTATTTTCTTAATAGCTGCTTTGCTTAATTGATACAGCAGATGCCAGGGACACAGTGACAGCTCAAAAAGGCACCTGGCTATATGATAGTGTTTGTCAAATGTATGACAGTAGAAAGCAGGTTGGAGTATTCCCTCTGCCAATAAACTTCACTTTTGCCAAACCTGGAGGCAGTTGACTGACAGCCCATTTAAAATGAGGCTGCTTCCACAATAAAGCTTCTACTTTATAGGACTGATAATGTATGCAAATGCTCCTGATGATGAATCCCATTAGACTTCTCTGTACACAGAAATATACTGGATTACCTGAATATCATTTAGATAGCTGGCAGACCATTGGATATATAGCTTTCTGAGAAAATTGGCAAGTAATGCTTTATTTGGATTCTTTGCCATCTCTGGCTTTCTAGTTCTAGCAATATTTATTGTTTCTATCCACTTTTTAGCTCTGTATGTGTAGATGCACGTTCAGATCTATGATTTCTCTGGGTGTGCATGTGTGGAGGTGACCTTTTGGTGAGGAAACTCATTTTATTAATACAGATCAACAACTGTTCTTCAATTTATAATCACCAGAGTTGCCTCTGGGCCTTGAGAGGTTAAGTGACTTGACCAGAATTACAAAGGAAATATGTCAGTAATGGAACTTGGATCCCCTCCTTCCTGACCCTGAAGTCATCTATCAAATATGTCCCACTGCCTCTGCCTCTGTCTACATCTTTTCTAGCACATTTCCCCACAGTCACCCCCCATCTCTCCATAATCTTCAACTTTCCCCTTTCTGTTGGTTCCCTGATCTTTGCTGCCTCAAACCATCCCTTTAGAAACCTTGGCCAGGGGCTCCCCCCTTTTCCCTCTAGTTACTCTCTTACGCCTTTTTCTCAAGCTCCAAAGAGCTTGTCTATAATCCTTATTTCTGCTTCCTCTTCTTTTAGCCATTTGTAGTCTGATTTTTGAGCTTATTGCACAACTGAAACTGCTTTCTCCAAAGCTACACATGCCTTCTTTTTTTAATATATTTTCTTTTTCCTCCAATTACGTATTAAAACAATTTATAAACATTAAAAAAATTTTTTTTAGTTCCAAGTCCTATCTGTTTCTCCTTCCCTCTCCTCCCCCCTCCCTGATACAATAAGTAATCAGCTATAGTTTATATAACACATGACTTCTTAATTGACAAATCCAATGGCCTTTTTTCAGTCTTTATCTTTTTTTGACCTCTATGTAACATTTGATGCTGTTGACCACCTGGATTATATCTCTCTGTCTCTGTTTCTCTCTCTGTCTCTGTCTCTCCACTGGATCATCATTCATATTCTGTCTCCTAACTGGTATACCCCAGTATTCTATCCTGGGACCCCTTCTCTTCTTCATATTTTTTCATTATTGATCATGAGGTGATGACACCTACCATGTCTTTAATTATCATCTCCTTGCAGAAGACATAAACACATATGTATGCATTTGTATATATCATATACAAACATGTGGGAAGCTAGGTGGTACAGTGGATAGAGCACCAGTGCAAGAGTCAGGAGCATCTGAATTCAAATCTCACCTCAGACACTTGACACTCACTAGCTGTGTGACCTTGGGCAAGTCACTTAACCCCAATTACCTCATCCTGGGTCATCTCCAGTCATCCTGATGAATATCTGATCACTGGATTCAGATGGCTTTGGAGGAGAAGTGAGGCTGGTGACCTGCACAGCCCTCCCTCACTCAAAACAAAGTCAAGTGCAAGTCATGTCATCATTTCTCGGATGGCATGTTCTTCAGCAACAAAGGATGAACACACACATACAAACATACACATACACATATAAAATGCTTTAGTTTCTCTCCTGAGATTCATTTCTGAATCTCCATCTGCCTGCTGGACATTTCAAACTGGATAGTCCTCCTCTCCTCTCTAACACTTAGTAAAAGCCCCTACAGAATTACTCTTTCCATTTGGTATGAGGAGCTCCTCTGCAAGGCTGACAGGCAGGGCCTTTATCCTACCTCCAGGCAGCTACCCTTGAGGATTCCCTTAACCTATATACAAGGCCATCTTTGGAGGAGGAGGAAAGCTCCTATCTGGCTCAGGCTGCTTCTGTTTGTTTGTGGTCTGATTCATCAGCTGCTGTGACTCTGACTAAGTCAAATAATCTTTTTGGGCCTTATTTGCTTATCTTTAAAATGAGGGGATGAGTATGCTAGATGGCCTCTGGTTTCTTCCAGCTCTAACTCTGTGATCCCAGACTACCACAGCTCATTATTTGGTTTCCAGATTCAAGTTATCTCCCTTCTCTAAACTATCTTCCCCAAAGCTGACAGAGGGATTTTCCTAAAAAGTATGTTCTGCTCCCTACACTCTTCTCACAAGCTCCAGTGTCTCTGTATAACCTCCATGATCAAATTCTTCTTTGGTATTTAAAACTCTTTACAACCTAGTATAACCTTCCTTTCAAGCTGCAACAACAGCAATTTCTATATTTTAAGATTTGCAGAGTACCTTACAAATATCTCATTGTATGCTCACAACAACTCCACTATTGTTATACCTTTTTTATAGATGAGGAAACTAAATCTGTAAAAGGTTAAATGATTTGACCAGGGTCACTCAGCTAGTAAGTATCTGATGGCTGGATTTAAACTCGGGTCTTCTTGACTCAAGATCCTGCACTCTGTCTACTGAGTTGCCTAGGGGTTTTATTCAGTATTGGTCCAGTCTAGCTGACCTCCTTACTATTTCTTACACATGGCTCTCTATTTCCTGACTCTATGCTTTCTGCATTCACTGTCTCAGATACTTGGAATATGCTCATTCTTCACCCCTGCCTTTTTGATCCCTAATCTTCAAATCTGAGCTCAAGCATTACATTCTTCCTACTTGAGTCCTTTCCTGATCCCTCCCAATGGCCTCAAACAGTTCATTCCCACTTAATATGACCTTATATCAATTTTTTAAATACCTATAATGATATTTGTTGTGAGTGCAGTTGTCCAGCTAGTACTGTCTCGGCCTTATCTTCCCTATGCTCATTTATCTCTTGGAGAGTTCATCAGCTATATCCTGTTATAATCACCTCTTTTTTTTTTTTTTTAAAGCCGGGAGTAATAATGGCCTTCAGGTCCAAGTAGTTCCCTTCTTAGCTGTTTTACAGTCTTTATCAGGCAAAAAAGTTAAGAATACAATCAGTATAGCTCAGAGCCCCCAGTTAGGAATAGCCTTAGCATTCAGTAAAGATGCTTGGTACTTTGCTGTAACTTAAATTTATGCTTATCTTTAGTTAACAAGACACAATTATATTTGAGTCAAAATGTAGGATACAGGAAAGATTTAGGCAAAATAAGTGAGCAGAGTGTTTCCATTGTCTGTTACTGGACAGACACAAGGAGGGGAAGCTAAGGACAGAACAGGTTTTTTTTAAAAGTTATCAAACTCCCCTTAGTTCTTGAAGAAGCAGGTACAAGTGGTGGCTCAAGCTTGAGTCTTTTGCTCTGAGATGCTACTTAGAAGGCTGATGGCCCACCCAGATATCTCTTTATTCTTCTACAACCCAACTTTTACTTTTTCTTTTCAGTCTTTCAGATTTTCCTTTCTCCTGTTGACCCAGTGCATGGCACATAGCTTAATTAATGCTTATTGATTAACTGACAAGATAAAATCAACCAAGTGTTTATTAAACATTTAGTATGTGGAGGCATATTTTAAATTCTTGTATATAAATACAAGCAAAAAGAAAAACATGCTAATGATGGAAGACAATATATAAAAAGTAGCTGAAAAATAAAAGGGAGAGAAGCTATCCATTCTGGGCCATGGTGGCTAAAGTCTGGAGAATCAGAGATGGCTAGTCTGGATCTTTCTCAAAAAAGGTGATTCCAGAAGATCTTCTCAGGACTATATTAACATTCCCTTCGATCAGGCCTTATAGACATTGGCCTATTCCATCTCCCTTTCTAACTCTGAAGCTGAGATCTAACATCAGTGGGGGACACTTGAAGCAATCATACTTTATTGAATGAGACAATTCAAATTTTTTGTTGTTGAAATTATTACGATCTATGTTTTATTAAGACTAACAGGCACTCAGTATTTATTTTCTCTAAGACTTTAAATGATATAGAGCAGAAACCTCAAACATGCAGCTGGGGGACTCCTGAGTGTGACTTGAACCAGATTAAAATGTAATTGGGAAATATTTAACAAAAATTGGTAAAAATATGGTAAAACACATTTAGCATTACATTTTAAAACTAAGTCAATATGCAATCCACAGGGATCCTTCTGTATGGATCAGTGGCCCTTGTTTCTACCTGAGTTTTACATTGCTGACATACAGGAGAGAGAACTGGACTCAGAAGTAGGGAGTTTCACCTCTGACTCACTCAGGCTCTGTGACCCTGGGCAAAGTATTTATTTTCTCCTTGCTCTAGAGTCTAGGCACCTCTCAGACTATAAATTGCAAAGCATGTGCCCACCTACATTGGTAGAGGAGAGGGTTCCTCACCTGAGATTTTCCTGTGTTAACCAAGGGTTCAAAGCTTCATCTGCAAAAGATTGTGAAGAGTGAATGCTCCATCCATTCCTATTGGATGGAGAGTTGTTGAAAACTTGGGAGAAGAGAGATCCTTGGTCTTCTGTCTTTTTCTTGTAAGAGATACTCTCATAAGCTGTCATCAACTTTGTCCCATGACCAAGCATGGGGGAATTGGTCTTTGCCAATAAAAAAAATATCTTATGTATAAGATTCTTTGAGAACCTGTCTATACCTATACTAATGAAATCAAGGTTCACTTTCTGTTGTTATTCTGAAGGAGGGGAAAAATACATATTTCCCTCTTCACAAAGGATTAAACACACTTTTACAAAGTGTCCTAACAAAATACTTGCAAAGATAAATTTATTTACATTTCAGTATCCTTATGATGTAGGTACAGGCCAGCTGTCAGCATTTACATTTTATATGTAGGGAAATTAGAGGACACAGGTTAAATTACTCACCCAAGGTCCCTCAGGTTGTAGGGAGTAGAATCTTAGTCCTCGGTTTCCATTTAATGGGCTTTGTCCACGAGAAAGCATTGAAGTATTATTAGTAAAACTTCTCAATCTGGGGGTATGTAAACAAAAAAAAAATTGATAAGTGTACTTTAATAGAATTATTTGAGTTCCTTTGTAATCCCATGTGTTTTATGTATATTAGACAATATTCTGAAAAGGGGTCCATAGGCTTTGCCACACTGTCAAAGGCTCCACGACACACAAAAAGTTAAGAAACCCTGCTTTTAGAACTTTATTAGTTCGCAAAGGGAAGCATTCATGGAAGATAGTGAAAGAACAAGGTGCATGTATGGAAGAGAATGGGTGAACATGTTCGCCATGCCTCTTCTCAATCTGATAGAGCTTGGGGCTAGGGGCTCCCTCCTGTTTTGCTTGATATTTAAGTCCCAACATTTGAGAAATGCAGTCTCTGGTAAGTAGTTAGGTGCCAGTGTGATTAGGATGATGGTGGTAGTGGCAACAGGCTGACATTTATATAACTCTTTAAAGTTTGGAAAATACCTTGTAAGCATTATCTCATTGGATTAGGAGAGGATCTAGAAAAATCTTCAAGGATTTGTCAGATAAAACCAAGGCTGACAACCACTGTCTCGGATTCAACATTGACCTTGTATTTTGCTTGACTGTCATCATGAATGCACTAACACTTGAAGTGGAGACAATGACTCATAGTGCAAACAGCAGTGAATTTTAATTTTGAGGTATTTGGATTGAATCTTGATTCTGCCTCCTACTACTTGCATGACCTTGGGCAAATCCCTAAGTCTCTGGACTTGGTTTGCTCATCTGTAACAATGAATTCGTGCTACGCCTCCAACGTCCCTGGTGTGGATCTTGCCATAATGCTGCTCTTGTGATGTCTAGGCTGGATCACTGTAGTGACCATCTACATATTCTATGATTCTTGATCCTAAGAAGAGTAGATTTAGAGCTAAAAGGGGCCTTAGAGAAAACTTAGTTCAATCTCCTCATTTTATATGTGAGAACTTGAGGTTAAAAGAGATGAAATTACTTTCCCACTGTACCAAATGTTGAAGGCTACCTTACACCTTTTTACTGGTAGAGAGTGCAGTGGTGTGTGTAATTAACTAGCTAAGGAAATCTGTTTCTCCTTTGTCTTCCCTGAAATGCCTGGAATAACTTTGGGTCATAATTCAGCATGCTGATCTCAAACAGGAAATCCCAAGGGGTTTATTCCCAAAGTGCCTCGGTAATTTCCCTGTCTGCTTTAATGTTCTGGTTTCAGATGTGGTAATCTTATAACTGTGTCCTACTCTCATTTTAGAGTAACCAGGGATGAAAAGATTTTCTCATGTATATTATTATGTATTCTGAATGGGGTTAATCCTGACCCAACCTATTCCCAATTATGACAGAGAAATTAATGAATGAAGCAGTATTTATTAAACATATACTGTGTAAATCACTGTTCCAAGTGCTGGAGAAAAGTACAAACCAGAGATAGCCCCTTCCTTGAGGGAATCTCTATTCTAACAGGGCAGGCATGGGTAGGGAATGGCATTTTGGTTTGGGATGTCAGAGGAAAGGAAAATAGAACCGTAGCAGTTGAGTGGCAAGGTAATGTTGATTTGATTACAGTTCCCAATGCAAAGGATTGAAAGAGGTGGGGCATATTTGCCAGGCAGCAGGACTGAAGATGGCTTGGATGAAGAAACATGGACAAGTCTTGGGCCAGATAGAAGAAGTGGGCTCTCATCAATCCATCCTGCATAGTTCTGGGGTTGGAGCTCCATTTTGGAGCAAACAGCAGAAGCATCTGTGTCTGGTGTCCACATCCTGGTAGAGGACTGGAGTGAAGAAACATGTTTTCCCAACTCCAGATCTATAGGGCAGAAAGACTTAGCCCCTGTAATTATCTTTTCCCATTTATACCAACTTGCCCACATGGTATCATGAGATGAGTGCTCTCTTTGGGGTTAAAGACCCCAAGTGTCCTAACAAAATACTGCTTATGTGACCTCGTTGCTTATCTTCTCTGGGCCTTAGCTTCTTCATCTGTGCAATTAGGGCATTAGACTAAATGACCTCTAGTCCTTTCTAGGGCATGATCTGTGATATCCCTATTGAATAATTCAAATTGCTGCACGCTGGTATATCCAGCAAGACAGGGATCATTTAACCATTCTTTCTTAACTCATTGCAAGCTTAGAAACAGGGTGCTGTTCCTTTTGGTTGGAGTTCTGAATTTCTCCTCTTACCCCTGAGCAAAGAAACCCAATTGTAAGAATTCCTTCCCTTTGCCCCCAACTGACCTTTAAAAAAAATGGAAAGTAATAATGGATCAGAAGGAAGTAAAAACTAAATTCCTCCTCTGGAATTCTTGTAAGTTTTTACCAAAGAGGAGTAAAGGGGCTATCATGTTTCTCAGCCCAGAAACAGTTGGGGAGGGTGCAGACAATAGACATTTTCCACAAGAGAGTGTTATAACTTGGTCTTGTGAGTTAGACTCTGGCTTGAAAGCTCTCATTTCCAAGTGCCACTTACTAAAGGGCAGCTGTGAAAGGGGAGAAAAAAACAAACCTCATTCAAATTTCATACTGTCACCAGCTTATCACCAAAGGAGCAGGCAAGAAAGCAAATGAAAAGCCCTGGTGGCAGCTGCTGCTATGGCTCTGCCATCGAATCCTCCAAAGAGACAGAGCTGACTTTCACCTTTTCAAGTCTGGCAACTTAAACTAAGAAACTTTCTCTTCTTGCTCCTTCCTGTCTGCACAAGGGAGTAAGAAATATGTTTTTTAGCATTGTACCAGCAGGAGGTGGGGTTACTCACATTGGCTAAAAGATGACTTTTTGGGGAAAGTTCTTGGGATGAAAGGGATTGTTGGCTTTATTTGTCAATTTAACAAGTGTCTAAGTATGATCTGGACTCATTGTCCCAGGGTCAGGATGCCTACTTCTCTCACTCAGATTTCTTTATGTCTTCTGAGATGTTGAGAGCATCTCTCTCCTCCTTCATTCACTTGAACCCCCACCAGTTGTCAGCCATCAGTGATTAATGCCCCAGTTCCTTTTAATAACTTCATATTGACTAAAGAGTCAAATCAAGAGAGCATAACTAAAGAGAATGATTGAGGCCAATGAAAGACTTTTGAAGATACCCCCAATTCTTTATTCTATAGATAAATAAACTGAGACCTAGGGAATTGTGCCAGACTGAGGTCATATAGACTGTAAATAGCAGAAGCAGGATTTGGACCCAGGTCCAAACCACTGATTCCAGAGTCAGTAATTTTCTCCCCCATTGTACCATTTTCCACTGTGCATGTAAATAAATGCAAAATGTTTTTTAAAAAGCAAATACAAGGTTATTTCTCTGGCAACTGGAAAGTATTAGGATAAGCTTTTGGCAGGAAGTGCTACTGTGATTGAAGTATAAAGAAAGGTAGAGATTTTTACAAGATAGTGAGGAAGCACTACGACCCAAGCATGGTGGCAGGGGATGGAAATGTGTGGTACAGAGGAGAGCAACGAAATCTATTTGGCTGGGACAAAGAGTGTATGAGGGAGAGTAACATGTAATAATCCTGGGAAGGTAGTTTGGCTCAAGATCACAAAAGGGTTTTAAATGTCAAAAAAAAGAGGTGGTTTTTTTTTTCCCATAGAAATAAGAGTGAACCCTTGAAGTTTCTTGAGCAGGGGACTGATAAGTAAACACTATGCTTTAGGGATATCACTTTGGCAGCTATATGAAGGACAGATTGATTAGGAAGAAGGCTGAATGCAGGGAGACCAATTATAAAGCTATTGCCATGTTTTAGGGGAAGCATGATGAGGGTATGAGTTAGGATCATAACCATATGAATGGAGATAAGGGGGCAGATATGAAAAATATTGAGGAGGTAGAATCTAAAGACTTGAGAACTGATTGGAAATGAAGGTTGATGAATGGGGGAGGGGCTGAGAATCAGTCTGCGGTTTATGAGGCTGAGTAATTAGAAAGATGATAGTGCCCTCAACAGAAACAGGGGAAGTTAGGAAGTGGATTTTTTGAAGGGTAGAAAAAAATGAGTACTCTTTTGGACTTAGTGATGTTGAGGTGCTTATTATAAAGTTGATGATGGGAAAATTTAATTCAGAAGAGAGACTGAGGCTGGATATATAGATCCAGGAGCTTATCTGCAAAGAAATGATTGTTGAACCCATGGAAAATGATGAAATCACCAAGGGAGAGAGGAAGTGTGAAGAAAGAAGAGGGTCAAGAACAGAGTGTTTTGGGGACACCCAAATATTGGGTTGGATGTAGATGATGACCATTGAAGGAGATTTAGAAGGATTAGTCATCCAGGAAGGAGGAAAACCAGGAGAGAGAAATCTGAGAAAAATCTAGGGAAGAGAGAATATCTAGGAGTAATGTCAAATGCTGCAGAGAGGTCAAGAAGGATAAAAACTGAAAAAAAGGTCATCTTTCATCTTTGTATCCCCAGAACTAGCTCAGCGCCTTGTACATAGTAGGTGCCTAACAAAGATTTGTTGGGTTATGGGAATGGGGCAGCATAATACAGTCAGGATACTGTTGGATTTAGACTCGGAGAATCTGGGTAAGAAATTCTAGAAAATCCCTTGGGACCTAGGGCATATTGCTTAAATTCTGCAGGCTTTAATTGCTTCATTTCGAAAATGAGAAACTCAAACTATGAAAGATGACTTTTAAGATCTGTAATCTGATGCTTGCTATCTGATGTGGGATTTAGGCAGCTCCTGATCCGGAGCACTATCTCTCCCTAGCTCCATGCTCTAGCTTGTTGGTAGCCACGAAATGAACCTATACCACTAGGGGGAGTGTAGAGATTTCGAATCATTTCAAGGGCAAGGCATTTTTTTTCCTGCTTTTTTGAAGCTGTACCTTTCCACCTCCCAGACACTGAAGTTTTGTATTTCCCTGCAACTTTTGCTCACCACCTTTCTTTCTTTCTTTTTTTCCCCTCAAGACAATGGTGAATGGAAATAGTTGGACCAAGTAGAAAATAGATCCAGAGATCAGGGCAGGCCCCAGGCAAAAGTATGAAATAAATCCTTTGTCCTTGACTACAGTTGAGCAACCAAGTGTCAGTTGTTATAGAGAGAGTGAGGACTTTGGAGCAAAGAACGCTTGTGATCAAATCCTGCTTGAAACATTTACTAGCTGTGTGACACTGGGCAAGCCACTTTTACTTCTGTCAGTCTCCTATAAATGAGTTTCCTCATTTATAAAATGGCAATAATAATAGCACCTACCTCACCTGGTTGTTTTGACCATCAACACAGGCAGTACAGATAATGCATAGACCTCCTAAAGGATTACATATCTCTTTACTGCTGCTACTACTACTACTACTACTACTACTACTACTACTACTACTACTACTACTACTGCTATTTATCCCCCACCTTCCTCACCTCCTAGGGGGTCTTATCAATTCCCTTTCTTGCTAAGATGCTTACTGATATCCAAGATGTTGTCTGTTGAAAGCCTTCTAAAATAGGACTTTCTCCCAGAGTTATTTGCATTTTTAGAGGCTTTTGAGGAGCTGCACAGGCAGGCAGTGAGTAGAATTAATGACTTGGTGAAATGAAGCTTCCTTTGCTATTGGGTCCAAGGGATATTGTTCTCCTCCTGCTTGTAAGGCTGTCCAGGGCTGATAGGTAATTTTAGAGAAACAGGCTTGTTTTATCCATCAGGACCATTAAATAACTATTTATTTATGATCCCCCATTTTCACTATTAATCAAATGCTTTGTGGTCTGGTATGTCCTCTGTATACAAAGAAAAGAATGTGGTAAGAAGTTTATAGGCAGCCTAGGTACTCATGGGATTCTTCTCTGAATAGAAGTTCCCTTCTTCCTACTGTGTTGAATTTCAGAGAATCGTGCATTTAGTGCTGAGGAGAAGAGAGGAGAGGGGAGGGGAGAGGAGGGGAGAGGAAGAAAGGGGAGAGACTCTTTCGTTTTAAAAAAGAGGAAACTGAGATTTTAATGACTTGTCTAGGGTCATACCTGCTATTAAGTATCCTCAATCCCCAGACTCAATTGTTTTAGAAACATTGTTGCATTTTGTTTCCATGCAACACTCACTCTCCTATTATCACCACCCTATTATCTCCCCCTTATTAAAAAAATTAAACAATGAAAAGAACAGCTAAGCAAACTATCTGAGGTGGTCATGGTGACTAAAAGATCTTGTGTTACTTCTTACTTACAGTCAACCAATTTTTTAACAAAAAGGAAAGAAATGTGTTTTAATACCAGTTATTGGTAACCATCATTGGTTATTATATTTGTTGTGAATCCTGTTGACTTGTAGTGTTACTTTCATTTATACAGTTATTTTCATTGTATGCACTATTCTCCTGATTCTACTTTCTTTGCTCTGCATCAATTTATACAAGACTTTCTGTATTTCTGGAATTTCTCATATTTAACATTCCTTACAACACATTAATAACCCATTTCCCTCATATGCTACAATTTTCCAGTCATTTGATGATCCCTATACTGTATCCAGTATTTTTATTAATACCATAAAAGTGCTGATGTAAATATTTTGGTATAAGGAGAACTTCCTCTTATGGGTTCCACCCCCAGCAATGTCAATTTCCTAATAGAGGAATAAGGTTTGAAGACAGGAATAATGAATTTGTCAGAGAATCTGGGCTGAGCGCCAGCGTTATTAAATGCCTACTTGCAGGTAGCATACAAAGAATTGAAAAAGGATAAATATGAAACTATACCTGCTCTCAAGGAGGTTACATCCCATTCACAAAATATATACAAATATGTTTATATATACAAAATATATACAAAATATGTTTAAGGTAATTTGAGTGGGGGTGGGGAAAGAAGGCACTGCCAGTTGTGGGGATCAGGAAAGGTTTCATGTGGAAAGTGGTATTGGAAAGATAACTTTTTTCAAGAACTCCAACACTTGTCTTTCCACCTACTTGCTTAATTTTAAGAAAAGAAAAGATGATAGTATCATTTAATTGAGAGCTGGAAGGAACTTTAAAAGGTCTCTAAAATTTTTTTAAAAATCCAGTGCTGTCATTTGACAGATGAAGAAGATCAAACCTAGAGAGATTAAATGCTTTGTCCAAGGATATACAAATAGGAAATATGCCTGAGGCAGCTGGTTGGATGGCAAGAAGATGGTGGATAACTAGATTGTTTGTCAGGCATGGCCTGGTGGGGGTGGGGAGGGCCTGACATCGTGGGCCATGCGAATTTCCATTCTGTCCTTTGGTGTCAAACAAAACACAGTTTAATTCTTTTTCAACATACTGACCTTCAAATATTTGAGGCCAGTCATCATACTCTCACAAGTCTTCTCTTTTGTATTGAAGGTGATTTAAGGTCCTTTACTGGTATTCCAATCCCTTCACCATCTTGTCCTCTTTCTTCTAGAGTCATTCTAGTTTGTCTTTCCTAAAAGTTGGATCCTGCAACTGAGTACTATGCTTGGGATGTGACTTGACCAGTACAGAATATAACAGAAGTATCAACTCCCACATCTGAATCCTTTGCTTTTGCCAAGCATTCATAAATACTCTTTTTTGATGATGAGAGTTCTTCTGATTTTTCCATGACAATAATTAACTTCTCTAGGGGTTCCTCTGTGTCTGTGAAAAGATTATTGAAATGGCTAGAGTCTGTTTTTTTCCTAGTTGCTATTAATACTGCTAATGCAGTTATTTTTATTCTCTCATGGAAATCACCCCACCTGGGAAGAATCTCTTTTTAAAAAAGAAAATGAATAAATAAACAACAAGCAAACCACAATCAATTGGAATAAGCATTTTAATTCATTCCCTTTCTTGTGTTCCTGGGAGACCTCGAGGAAGAGTAGGAAAGGGGCAGAAAAGACACTTACAAAAAATATCTTTGATGAATTTGCTGGCTTCTATTTCTGGAACATCTACATCGACACTGCTTAACAAAGACAAATGAAGGAAAAGGAACTTAACCCCAGGGTATGAAATTTACTTCATTAGCTCATGCTTCCAATTGGCTGATTGATAATATTTTCATGTCCATGGGGTAATTAATGACAGAAAGCTAAATCACAAGATGTGAGTTTTTCATCATGATTGTTTTGAGATGCAGTTTATCAATCAATCCAGGGATTTAAAAGTATATACCTGATATACCATTTACTCAGCTTCCTCCATCCTCCTTTTTCTTCCTTCTGTCTTATTAATGTGATGTTAGCTCTCCTTTAGTATGTCACTTCCTAATGCTGCTCTAAGTGGGCATAAACAAGGACTGTTTGGAATGGCCAACTAAGTAAATACCATGTCCTTCCTCTTTCATAGAAGAAGTAGTTCTGCCTGAAATATTTTTTAAGCTTAATGTTTTCATGTCAAAAGCAACCAGTGGTGATTCCTTTTTGGGACAAAGACAAATTTATGAGTCCAGATAGTTACAATGATGTCTCACATTTATCTTGCACTTGGTTGGCAGAGTGATTTATGTGTGTGTGTGTGTGTGTGTGTGTGTGTGTGTGTGTGTGTAATTTCATTTGAGCTTCATAACAATCTTGTGAGTTAGCTCTTACTTTCATTCCCATTATAGAGATGGGGAAAGTGAGGCTGAGAGGTTAGATCACTAAGTCTGGTGTCACTCAACTGGTGAGTATCTTAGAAGTGTGATCTTCCTGACTTCTAAGTTCAATACTCTATCCACTATGATATACTGCTTCTAATACATATTGATTAATCAATCAATAAGCATTAATTAAACACCTAGTATGTATCAGTTATACTATATAAGACAAAATTAAGCTGTAACTGCCCTCAAGGGGTGTGTATCCTAATGGGGGAGAACATGAAAAAAAGTCTTATTTTAGGTAGGAGATGGCATGGGAGATGAATCTTAAAAGAAATTAGAGATTCAAAGAAAGAAAAGTGAATGGCAAGTACATTGCAGGTATGGGGGACAATTAGTGCAAGGCACAAAGACAGTGATGAAGTGTCAAGTTAGGAAGAGCAAAAAGGTCAGTTTGGCTCTATTGTAGAGTTCAAAGAGGGGAATAATTTTTTAAAATTAATTAATTTTATTTATTTTAAGTGTTCTACAATTACTACTATGTAACTTAGATTATTATTTTTCCCTCCCTGAGATGGCATACAGTTTTATATAGATTCTACACAAACATTCTTATTTTTTAAATTTTATTTATTTATTTTTTTAATGTTCTACAATCACTACCAAAAAGCTTAGATTTTTACCCCCCTGCCTACTCCCCCTAGCCGCCTCCCTCCCCAAGATGCCATACAATTCTATATATAATCTACATATACTTTCCTATTGGGTACATTTTCACCATAGTCATTCTGTATAGATGAACTAAAATAAATGGAAGAAATCATACAACAAATCAAAACATAATACACACACACACACACACACACACAAACATACAAACATGAACTGCTGCATTCTGAAAATGAATTCCATAGTTCTTTCTCTGAGTGTGGAAGGCGTTTTGCCTTAGAAAACCACTGGGAATTATTATTATTATTATTTTTAAGTTCTTGCGTTATTTCGAAGTTCCAGGACTACCAGAAAAAACTCTCACACACTGTGGTCGTAGCTGTGCACAAAGTTCTCCTGGTTCTGCTCCTTTCTGTCAGCATCAGATCATGTAAGTCCTTCCAGGCCTCCCTGAAGTCTTCTTATTCATCATTTCTTATGGTGCAATAGTACTCCATTACATTCATATACCATAATTTATTCAGCCATTCCCCAATTGATGGACATCCCCTTGATTTCCAGTTTTTGGCAACTACAAGGAATGCTGCTATAAATATTTTTTGTACATGTGGGATCCTTTCCCATTTTTATGATCTCTTGGGGATACAGTCCTAGAAGTGATATTGCTGGGTTAAAGGGTATGCACATTTTTGTAGCCCTTTGGGCACAGTTCCAAGCTGCTCTCCAGAATGGTTAGATCAGCTCACAGCTCCACCAACAATGAATTAGTGTTCCAACTCTCCCACATCCTCTCCAACATTGATCATTTTCTTGTTCTGTCATGTTTGCCAATCTAATAGGTGTGATGTGGTACCTCAGAGTTGTTTTGATTTTCATCTCTCTAATCAAAAGTGATTTAGAGCATTTTTTCGTATGATTATAGATATCTTTAATTTCTTCCTCTGAAAAATTGCCTGTTCATATCCTTTGACCATTTATCAATTAGGGAATGACTTGTATTTTTGTACATTTGACTCAGTTCTCTATGTATTCTAGAAATAAGAACTTTATCACTGACATTAGCTGTAAAAATTCTTTCCCAGTTTTCTACATCCCTCCAAAGTTTGGTTGCATTGGGTTTGGTTGTGCAAAAACTTTTCAGTTTAATGTAATCAAAATTATCCATCTTGTACTTCATAATACTTTCTATCTTTTCTTTAGTCAAAAATTCTTCCCTTCTCCATAAATCTGATAAATACACTATTCCTTGCTCTACCAATTTGTCCATAGTATGAGTCTTTATACCTAGATTGTGTATCCATTTGGATTTTATTCTTGTGTACAGTGTCAGGCATTGGTCTATGACTAGTTTCTCTTTTATCCAGTTTTCCCAGTGATTTTTGTCGAACAGTGAGTTCTTCTCCCAGAAGCGGGCATCCTTGGGTTTATCAAACAGTAGTTTTCTGTAATCATTGTCTACTGTGTCTTGAGTACTTAGCATATTCCACTTGTCTACCCTTCTGTTTCTTAGCCAGTACCAGGTGGTTTTGATAACTGCTGCTTTATAATACAATTTGAGATCTGGTAGCTCTAGGCCACCTTCTCTAGCATTTCTTTTTATTAGTCTCCTTGATATTCTGGGCCTTTTGTTCCTCTAGATGAATTTTGATATTATTTTTTCCAGCTCTAGAAAATAATTATCTGGTAGTTTAATTGGTATGGCACTAAATAAGTAAATTAATTTAGGTAAAATTGTCATTTTCATTATATTGGCTCAGCCTACCCACGAGCAACTGATGTTTTTCCACTTACTTACATCTGACTTTATTTGTGTGAAAAGTGTCTTGTAATTGTGTTCATATAGTTCCTGGGTTTGTTTTGGTAGGTAAACTCCCAAATATTTTATAGTGTCTATCCTAGCTTTAAATGGGATTTCTCTTTCTATCTCTTGCTGTTGGGTTTTTTTACTGATATATAGAAATGCAGAAGATTTGTGTGGGTTTATTTTGTAACCTGCAACTTTGCCAAAGTTGTTTATTATTTCAAGTAGTTTTTTACTTTATTCTTTGGGATTCTCTAAGTATATCATCATATCATCTGCAAAGAGTGATAACTTAGTTTCTTCTTTCCCTATTCTAATTCCTTCAGTTTCTTTATCTTGTCTAATTACTATAGCTAACATTTCCAGTACCATATTGAATAATAGTGGTGATAATGGACATCCTTGTTTCACCCCTGATCTCATTGGAAATGCATCTAGCTTATCTCCACTGCATATAATGTTTGCTGAAGGTTTTAGGTAGATACTGCTTATTATTTTGTGAAAAGTTCCCTTTATTCCTATGCTCTCCAATGTTTTTAACAGGAATGGGTATTGTATTTTGTCAAAAGCTTTTTCTGCTCTATTGAGATAATCATGTGGTTTCTGTTAGTTTTGTTGTTGATATGATTGATAATGCTAATAGTTTTCCTAATATTGAGCCAACCCTGGATTGCTGGTATGAATCCTACCTGATCATAATGTATTATTCTTGTGATAAGTTGCTGTATTATTTTTACTAAAATCTTATTTAAAATTTTTGCCCATCTATATTCATTAGAGAAATTGGTCTATAATATTCTTTCTCTGTTTTGTCTCTTCCTGGTTTAGGTATCAAAACCATATTTGTATCATAGAAAGAATTTGAGAGTACTCCTTCTTCCCCAATTTTCCCAAATAGTCTATATAATATTGGAATTAACTGTTCTTTAAATGTTTGATAGAATTCACTTGTAAATCCTTCTGGTCCTGGAGATTTTTTCCTAGGGAGTTCATTGATGGCTAGTTCAATTTCTTTTTCTGAGATGGGGTTGTTTAAGTATTCAACTTCCTCTTCTGTTAATCTGGGCAATTTATATTTTTTAAAACACTCATCCATCTCATTTAGATTGTCAAATTTATGGGCATAAAGTTGGACAAAGTAATTTCTAATTATTGCTTTAATTTCCTCCTCATTGGAGGTGAGTTCACCCCTTTCATTTTTGATATTGGTAATTTGGTTTTCTTGTTTCTTTTTTTTTTTAACAAATTGACCAAAGGTTTATCAATTTTATTAGTTTTTTCATAAAACCAATGATTAGTTTTATTTATTAGTTCAATAGTTTTCTTAATTTCAATTTTATTGATTTCTCCTTTGGTTTTCAGTATTTCTAATTTGGTATTTGCTTGGGGATTTTCAGTTTGTTCTTTTTCTAGCTTTTTCAGCTGCATGCCCAAGTCATTTATCTCCTCTTTCTCTATTTTATTCATGTAGGCATTCAAAGATATAAAACTTCCCCAAAGAACTGCTTTTGCAGTATCCCATAAGATTTGGTAGGTTATCTCATTACTGTCATTCTCTTGAATGAAGTTGTTGATTGTTTCTATGATTTTTTTGTTTTAACCACTCCTTCTTTAGGATTAGATTATCTAGTTTCCAATTAATTTTTGGTTTATCTTTCCATGGCCTTTTATTACATATAATTTTTAATGCATTATGATCTGAGAAAGATGCATTGACTATCTCTGCCTTTCTGCACTGGATTGTGAGGTTTTTATGCCCAAGAACATGGTCAATTTTTGTATATGTGCCATGTACCACTGAGAAAAAGAAATATTCCTTTCTATCCCCATTCAGTTTTTTCCAGAGATCTATCGTACTTATCTTATCCAGAGTTTTATTCACCTGCTTAACTTCTTTCCTGTTTATTTTAAGGTTAGATTTATCAAGTTCAGAGAGGGGGAGGCTGAGGTCTCCCACTAGTATAGTTTTGCTGTCTATTTCTTCCTGCAACTCTCCCAACCTCTCCTCTAAGAATCTGGGTGCTATACCACTTGGAGCATACATGTTTAGTAATGATATTGCTTTATTATCTATGGTGCCTTTTAGCAGGATATAGTTTCCTTCCTTATCTCTCTTGATTAAATCTATTTCTGCTTTTGCTTTGTCTGAGATTAGGATCGCTACCCTCTGCTTTTCTTACATCAGCTGAGGCACAGTATGTTCTGCTCCAACCTTTTACCTTTACCCTGTGTGTATCTCCCCATTTCAAATGTGTTTCTTGTAAGCAACATATTGTTGGATTATGGCTTTTAATCCATTCTGCTATCCATCTCCGTTTTATGGGAGAGTTCATTCCATTCACATTCACAGTTATGATTACAATCTATGTCTTTCCCTCCATCCTCTTTCCCAACATTTGTGCTTTTAGTTCTTCCATCTCCCTTAAGAGGGGAATAATTTTCAATAAACCTGGAAAGGAGTAAGGGAGGTTTGCAGTGAAGAGATTTTATTTTTAAAAATCATTTATTTATTTATTGTTTTTTTCTGCTTAATATTATTTTACTTTTTCCAATAACATATAAAAATAGTTTTCAACGTTCACTTTTATAAGATTTTCATTTCCAATTTTTTCCCTCTCTCCTTCCCTGCCCCCTCCCCAAGGCAGCAAGCAATCTGTTATAGGTTACGCATGTACAATCATATTAAATATGTTTCTACATTAGTCATGTTGTGAAAGAAGAACCAGAACAAAAGCTAAAAAACCACAAGAAAGAGAAAATAGAAAACATAAAAAGTGGAAATAATATGCTTTGATATGCATTCAGACTCCATAGTTCTTTCTCTGGATGTGGATGGCATTTTCTATCATGAATCTTTTGGAATTATCTTGAGTCCTTGTATTGTTGAGAAGAGCTAAGTCTTTCACAGTTGATCATTGCGTAGTGTTGCTGTTACTGTGTTCAGTATTCTCCTGGTTCTGCTTACTTCACTCAACATCAGTTCATGTAAATTTTTCCAAGTTTTTATGAAATCTGTCTGCTCATCATTTCTTGTAGCATAATAGTATTCCATTGGGAATACTAATCTTAGGAAGATTCTGAGGATCACCTGGCAGGATAAGGTACCAGATGCTGAAGTCCTTGCTTGAGCTGAACTGCCAAGTATTCAAACTATGCTTCAGAGAGCACAACTCCGATGGGCTGGCCACGTTGTTCAAATGCAAAATGTATGCTTGCCAAAAGACTATTTTATGGAGAACTTACATGGGGCAGGCAATCACATGGTGGCCAGAAGAAACGATACAAGGACACTCTCAAGGTTTCTGTCAAGATCTTTGGATTTGACTGTGCAACATGGGAGATACTGGCACAGGACCGCTCAGCATGGCGTGCCCACATAAGAAAAGGTATTGTGCTCTTTGAGCAAAGCAGAACTGAGACAGCACAAAATAAATTCAGTATGCATAAATTTGGGATATCCACCCCCAAATATTCATATAGACTATCTGTGTCCAACCTGTGGTAGAGCATTCTGAGCTCATATTGGTGTGATCAACCACAGTCGGACACACTGAAATTTTACTTTACAATGGTGATGTCATTTTGGTCCTCTTTGAAGATGAAGAACAACAACCAACCAACAACCAACCATATACCACATCTTGTTTAACCATTCTTCAGCTGATGAGCATCCCCTCAATTTCTAATTTTTGCTACCACAAAAAGAGCTGCTATAAATATTTTTGTACTTGTAGGTCTGTTTCCCTCTTTGACCTCTTTGGGATACAGGCCCAGTAGTGTTATTGCTGGATCAAAGGGTATTCACAGTTTTATAGCCCTTTGGTTACAGTTCCAAATTGCTCTCCAGAATGGTTGGATCAGCATTGAAGAGCTTTTAATGCCAAACAGAGGAGTTTATATTTGATCCTAGCAGAAACAGGGGCACCTTAGAGTTTATTGAATAGGGGCTTGACATTATGATAGTAGAGTATGGATTGGAGTGGGGAGAGACTGGAGATAGAAAGACTAATTAGGAGACCCCTGCCATAGTTCAGGTGAGAATTGATAAAAGGCCTGAACTACAAGGGGGCCTGTATGAATGAAGAAAAATAAGAAATATTGATATCACAGGGGTGATACTTTTGGGGACAGGACCTTAGAGAAGATGTTTAATCAAATCCTCTTATTTTATAGATGAGGAAATTGAGGCCTAGATGTAGGTCCTGGAGTTCATTCCAGGAAAGGATTGGTTGGAGGAACTGGAGATGTTTACCCTGGATAAGAGAAGTCTACATAATGCATGAGAGTTGTCTTAAAGTATCTGAAGAACTGGATCATAGAAGACTGACTATTGTTGTTCTGCCCAGGACAGAAATAGGAGCAATGGGAAGAAATTGCAGAGAGATAAATTTAGCCTTCATATTGGGGAAAAACTTGCCAACTCCAAGAACTAAGTAGTGGAGTGCTCAGTCTCTGCAAGGTTCAGGTTTCCCCTCCTTAAAGGCCTTCAAGCAGATCTCTTGAGAATGCTTTTTGTTTTGGTTGCCTTTTAAAGGACTATGCCTCCTTATCTTGCCTAGGCTGGAAGTGTCAGGGTAGCTCACAGATCCTGATTCCACCACCGATTGTCATGGTTACTTTGAACCTGTTCCATTCCAACCTTTGCCCCTTCTCAGGCAAACTGGGGGTTCTCTGTTCCCAGAAGTTCACTATACTGATATTGAACTCACTGTGAACACTTGGTCAGCTGAGGTCATTGCAACTCAGAATGCCAAGCATAAGAGACCTGCCAATCTCAATGTCTTGGGTAGTTGAGATTACAGATATGTGTCAACATACCCTGTTCTTGGGGATGTTATAGAAGGAATAATTTTTTGTAAGGTATGGGTTGGAATGGATGGTTTCCAGGATCTTTTCTGAGACTGAGATTCAGTGACTTGTTCAAGGTGTCAAAGGTCCTAAATAGTAGAGCCAAGACTGGAAACCAGGTCTTCTGACTGAATCCTGGGCATTTTTCTACCACTCCCTTCCTGCCCCTCCTACCTTTCTTCTATACAATTTGCATAGTTGAAAGAAAGTAGAAAGTTGGACAAAGATGTGGAAAAGTCTGGCCTATTTTAAAGTTAAGTGATCAGTTCCTGTAATGATTACCTGTATTTTCTGATCAAAAGATATGATTATCCTGACCTCATCAGACATGATTCCCTAAACTCTGCTTTGTGATACAGATAAACTGACCTTCTTTCTGCTCCTCACATACCACATTCCATCATCCATTTCTGTGCTTTGGATCTGGCCATTCCTGCATGCCTGGAATATAGTCCCACTTCATCTCTGCTCATAGAATTCTTCTCTCCAGGATGTTGCTCAAACACATTCTATGTGGAGCCTTTCCTGATCTTCCCAACTGCTATTTCTTCCCTCCCATGCTATCTTGTATTTAAACTATTTTGCATTTATTTGTGTTTCTTCTATACATACATTTTATGTCACCCTGATTAAGGATTGTGGATATTTTTATCCACAGCACTTGGTTCATGGCAGGTGCTTAATAAATATTTGATTGATTCTAAACATCTTGAGAGTCAGTACCACATCTTAAGCTTCTTTTGTTAGTTATTCTATCCCAAACTCCACTGAGTACTCCACATAATTCTGGCACCTTCTATTTTGATACTTTCAAAGATCTATGATATCAGAGGTAATACTTCAACCCATCAAACCTCCATTCTGACTTAGTAGACCATCTTCCCTATTTGAAGAAGATGCCACCACCCCTCCTCCCAAAAAAATCATTCTCTGGCCAGTCTTTTTAGTGTTGAACCTCTTCCTGTGTAGCTAGGTTAGTCTTCAGATTCCAGGTTAATCCATGCATTTAATGGAGTTGGAAGGCTGACATTTGAATGAATGATGAGATGAAAAAGATTAATAATTTTGGAAACATTTTTAGTTATAATTTCCCAATGAATTTGAAAGTTGCCAGATCTATATAGACCTAGTATTTCAAATAATCCTTTCATCACTATATATGTGTGTGTGTATACACACACACACACACATACACACACACACACACACACACACATATTTTCCCCCCAGATAATTGTCTACCCCTTTCCCCCTGCCCTGGCCTAGTCACCGTTTTGCTTCATGAAATTTTGGCTTCACATTGCCAGCCAATGAGGAATTCAGAGGCTACCAGATTGCTCCACGGATTTATCCTTGTAATGATTGGCTCACAACAAAATGTGATAGTATTTAGGCAAATTTTACCCCCTTTTCCTTTTCTTGTAGCAAAAATTTCTGATTTTACTCTACCTCTACTAATCTAATTAAACTCTATGGTTAAATTATAAGCTAATATGATGGTAAACAGGCAGAAAGGAAGAATCATACCTATGAAGACAGAGGATAAGCCAGAGAATCAGTGACACACATGGATACTCCTAAATAAGAGCTTCCAAAGTAGCAGGGGGAGCTTGAGTGCTGGTTGATGGACAGCCCAGTGCCCTCGTGGTCACTGTTTAGGTGAACTGGACTCATAGAGCCACATACCCTCTGTAGACACCAGCCCCATGCATTGAGGGAAAGCCTTGGATGTAGAGTCAGAGGACCTGGGTTTGAATCTTTTCCTTTTACTTAATTTGGACTTTGAAAAAATGACTTAACTTCACTGGAATGCAATAAAATGACAGGTCAGACTAGATGGCTCTTAAGGTCTCTTTCAGTTTTAAATGAATGATCCTAGGATCTGCTTAGCTGGTTTTCCTATAGCATTGTCATGGCCAGTGATATTTCTCTGAACCCTTTGGAAAATGATAACCTGACAAAAAGGAAGTCAAATGACAAAAGATTTTGGACCATATCTAGGCCGTGCAGAGCCTCACTCACAGTATGCTTTTTTAAAGCAGGTTTGTTATTTTTGTAGCTCCTTCCATTAGAATAGCCTCAGTTTTGATTGTAATAACACTAATTTTTTTTAAATGGCATATGATTGTATTACTGACATAGTTATTTACTGTCCAGCCCTATCCTAGTCAAGAAGCCTACTCGCAAGAATGTCAGATGAGGGATTTGCCAAGGGGAATATCTAAAGGAGGTGTGGAATGGAGAGAAATACAGGACGTGGAATTCTGATGACTTCACAGTGAGACAGTCTGAGGTACAAAGCCACATAGGAATCCACCAGAAGCACATACTCATCTTTCCCAGCTCTGCCTTCTCCTCCAGCTTTTCGTGAGCATTGTTTAGTGATACTGCAGCCCTTGAGGACAACACAGCCCCCCCCCCCCCCCCCCCCCCCCCCCCGGCCTCTCCAAAGTCCCTGCAGGTGCTTTCCCTGGCATCGAAGGGCAGTGTTTTTCCTCTTGTACCCCTACATGGTATAGTGGGCAGGGAATTGGGTTACCATGGCAACCTCCTTGCTGCCATCCCAGGCTAGAGGGAATGTTCCCCCTGCACGTCCTTGGCGACCTCCCCATGGTGGCAAAGTGGGTGGGGAAGCTGCTCCTCCTTCGATTGTGTCCATGTAGTCCTGCAGAGGCAGGGGAGGCCTGCCCCTTGGGAGCTCCCCCAGCTTACTGATGGGTATAAATGGACAGGGGAACTGCGTTGTCATGGCAGCCACTCCTCCCGTTCTTCCATGCAAGGAAAGGCCTGACTCGAGGGATTTGCCTGGTGCTCCCCAAGGCCAATTGAGCAGGAACCGAATTGCCAGAGTGCCTTCCGGAAAGTGTCCCCAAGATAGTGGTGGCAGTGGAAAGGTGGGGGGGAGAGGGAAAGGGGGAAAGAGGAGGGGCACTGTCAAAGGTACCTGGCCTAGGACTGCTTAGATTAGACAGCTTTCTGGAACAACAAAGCTAATTAACCGTATGACCTTGAGCAAATCACTTAGTGGAAAAAAGAATGGATTTGGAATCTGAGGACCTGGGTTCCAATCCTTGCCA
Organism: Notamacropus eugenii; assembly: GCF_028372415.1. Lineage (NCBI taxonomy): Eukaryota > Metazoa > Chordata > Mammalia > Diprotodontia > Macropodidae > Notamacropus > Notamacropus eugenii. The sequence goes on from NC_092874.1 coordinate 65,960,813, forward strand.
TTTGTCATTCACAAGTTGTATGACCATGACCAAGTGACTTCCTTTCCCCACTCCTGACTCTTAGAATTCCTGGTTTCCTTCAAGATTCAGCTCAAGTATGTACCTTCTACACAAGACCTTTCCTGATTCTCCCCACCCACTGCTTTGAGTGCCTTTCTCTCCCAAATTACCTGGTATTTAGTGTGTGTGTGTGTGTGTGTGTGTGTGTGTGTGTGTGTGTGTACACACACACACACACACACAATATGTGCATGTGTAAATACAACACATATGTGTGCCTATGCATCTATACACACATGTATGTGTTGTACTTATGTATGTACATGTCTTCTCCGATTGGAATGTGAGAGTGTTTGTCTTTGTACATCTAGTACATAGCATAGTGATGGCACATAATAGTCACTTAAGACACACGTTGGTTGTTAAATGGTTATTGAGTGAGGGAATGAACTAGTTAATGAAGGGGTTGGATGAGATGAACTCTAAATTCTAAATCTAAATTTCATTAGATTATAAACTCTTTGAGGGCAGAGACTGTCTTTTGCCTCTTTTTTTGTATCCCCAGGCTCCTCATAGTGCCTGGCACAGAGGAGGTGCTTAATAAATGTCTGTTGATTGATTGGTTGAAGTCCCAACCAGATTTCCTTTCCTTCTTTCTTTACTCATTGGTCATACACTTATCTGTTCATCCAACCAGTATTTATTGATACATGGCTTCCTATGTGCAGCCTCCAGCATGTAATCTTTTTGTTGCTTGTCTCTGTGTCAAATATTTTAAGGAGTGTGTGTGTGTGTGTGTGTGTGTGTGTGTGTATGTGTGTGTTGGTAACTTTAAGCTTTAAGCAGTGGGCGCACTGAAAATAATTCTGATCTGGAAGTAAAATGTAAGTCCACTGGACCTCATTTTTCTTAGCCCCCTTCCCTTTCCTTTTATACCTGCAGAACAAAGACTAGGAAAGATTGAATTTGGAACTGGGCCAGCATCCTGAGCAAAATAATTGGACATTTCAAGTGAATGTATTTAAAGATGGGCTGATGTTCTGTGGAGGTAAGTTTGTAAACTGCTCAAATGGGTGCTTTTATAGACCTTTCACCTCTGAGATGATTTGCATATTTCAATAAGACAATTAAGTTATCTGGAATCCATATAAATCAAGTACCCCTCCCCCACCTTTTCTCCCTTCTCTCTTCTCCCTCCTCATTCTCATCTTCCTTTTCTGTTTTACACATTGTTTTTGCCCATTAGTTTTCTTTTGCTCCTGTTTTATTTATTTTATTCCCAGTGCCTAGCATTTAATAGATACTTACTGACGTGACTTGGATCAGTGTGGGCCAAAGTTGTCTGTCAGGGAAGGCTTCCTGGTGAAAATGGAAATTTGTCTTCTGGGAGGTGTAATACATTCTCCATTCATTTCATGATTCAACAAACATTAAGCACCTGTTATGAGCAATGTTCTGCAATAAAGACCTGTTCTAATGACTTGTTATGGTTTGAAGGTAACTTTGGGTTATCAAAGGCTATGTACTAGAAGGTTCTACCAAGCTCAAAAGCCTTTTGGTATGGGCCTAAATGTCACATGGAACAATTATTAGCCCTAGACCATAGTAGTTAATTTCATAGCAGATCACTGACCACAAGAAGAGGATTTTTTTCCCCTTGGCCATAGTAACTCATGATGATTGTCTGCTAAGGTATGGAAGGGTTGAATTCTGGATCAGTGGATGGAGTATGCACATTATTTGAATTATAGACTTTTAAAGTTTTGCAATATATTTTAATATACTGGGCTAGACCTGATAGAGATAAACAGAAAAATAAGATCATTTCTGTTCTAAAATATGGAGATCACAGGTAGAGATAAAACATGTGCTCAATTAAATATAGTAAAAATGATATGAAGTACCCTGTAATAGCTAGATTTTTGAAATGCCAGCTCCTCCATACACATTGCTTCCCCATTTCCATCACCCTTTCCTGTCAAACTTTTGCTCATCTTTCACTTCACTTGGTTCTAAAATCACAACTCCTTTCCTAATAGATTAGAAAAAGGGTAGCAAACTATGTTTAGTTTCTCCTTCTCTAACTGAGCACAATTCTATTTACCCAAGAGGGTTTTTGAATCAAATAAGATAATTAATGTAAAATGTTTTGCAACCTTGTATGTGAGCAATTTATTGCTATTATTAATCCCACTTTGTAGGCAGGAATAAGAGTGATTGAAAGATGCTTGGGTATTTAGGAAGAGAATAAACATAGGGTTATATTAATTAAGATATGTATATGGCAGCTGAAGATTATTTTATTCTTTGTACTTCCACATTCACTACCTAGCATAGTGCCTGGAACATAGTATTCAACAAATACTTGTTAATTGGTTGAATGATCCTGTAACTTAATTGAGAAGATCTGTAATTACCATTGCTCTTTGGTTCCTGAACCACCCCTCTGTTAGAGATAAGATAGTCCTGAGTTTTCTCTTGCCTTTACACTCCCTGAGGTGCCTTGCACTGTTTCAGGAGACAGCAGCACAGTCATAAGGCTACTGCTGGTACTTTTCCATCCACTGTTCTTTTATGGGTATAAAACCCCTTTAGCTTCAAAGAGGAGCAGTCTTTCTTAGTGTTGGTGCAATGTCTTTGCTTATTACCATCTACCTTTGATTAGAGAGATCACTGCAGGCAGCTAAGGTTTAGTACAGCTGTTTCAAATGGTGCTGTCACTTTGGAGCAAGATGAAACAGATTATGGGATTATTGATTTCCACCTAATCAAGATATCTATCTGTACCTCTGTATCTATCTATATGTCTGTCTATCTGTCTACATGTACATATATCTACACATATATGTACACATACATTTAGATATATCTACATATAGATACTATCTCTATAGGTATCTCTATGTCATAGAGATATCTATGGAAGTATATCTATATGTATATGTTTACTGTCTGTATCTATATGTATACTCTCTATATCAAGGTCTCAAGATCTATCTTTACATATCAAGAAACATTAATGAGTCAATCAACAAGCACTTATTAAATGTTGATTTTGTGCTTGGACTTGGCAGCTACAAATAAAAAAGTACCTTGAAGGAGCTTACATTCTCCTAGGATGACACAGGATGTTCTCAGATGAATAAATACAGGATATATACAAAGTGTTTCCAGTTATTTGGCGGCAAGCTAATAAATAGGGAGAATCCAGTGCTTTGCGAAGTGTAGGTACTTAATAAAAGTTGACTGACTGACTAAATCAGGAAAGACTGTGGGAAGGAGGTGTCACTTTAGCTGGGCTTTGAAGAGAACTTTGGGGCTCCAAGTGATAAAGAAAAGGAGGAAGAGGCTTCCAGGATGAGGGGGCAACCTAGGTAAAGGCATGGAAATGAGAGATTAAGTATAGGGAATAGCAAGTAAATCAGACTGGTTAGATCACAAAGGTAGAAGGGACCTAGATTGTGAAGGCTTTCTTGTGCCAAACAAAATAATTAGCATTTTATCCTAAAGGCAGCAGGATGCTCCTAAAGCCTTTTGAACAAAATAATGAAATGCTCACACCTCCACTTTAGGAATTAATTTGGTGGTTGTGTGGAAGAGAGACTGGAGAGGGGAGTTTGAAGATAGTAAGCCCAGATAGGAGGCTATGTCAATATTCTGAGTGATGATGAGGGCCTGGTGATTGGCATGTGAAAAGAGAGAACGAGATGGATGTGAGATATGGAAAGGCTTTAATTTTCTTATTTTAAAAATGGGGAAAGTCTGGGCATATTTGTGATAGTAGGGTGAGAGCCAGTGGGGAATGATGGGTTGAAATTTAGGGTCAGTCAGGGTAAGTTGCCCAACAAGAAGGGCAGCTACCTGGAGGAGGTGGTATCAGTGGTATGAACAGAGAGGTTAGTGTTGTTCAGAAGGACCACCTGATATTCCTGAAATTAGAACAGGGAATGATGCTGAAATGGTCTGAAGGGTGGATTTGGGGAGATGAGGGAGCTTGGGATGGATGGCCTCAATATTTTTTAAGAATGAAGTGAGGTCTTGTCCTGTGAGTCAGGAGTGATGGTTTTGGTTCCTCAAGGAGAGAACAGAAGGTTTAGTACCACCACTGTAGGGAATGTGATACAGAATCATTCCAGGAAGAGTAAAAAGGATTAAGGTGCAGCAGTGAGCTCCCACCTGAGAAGAGACAACAAATGTGTGGTGGACTCAGTTGGCACTGGCTCTTTGATTGTCTCTGGTGGCCTTTAGTAGTGTGGGAGCATAAGGTGACTGGTGTGAGTATTCCAGGGCTGGGGTGTGGAACGGCAAGGGCAGAACCCTCTCATGTACTTGTTTCTAGAAGCTTATAATCTGAATCTGAGCACAAAACCTTCAGTCAGGCTAACACATTCTTGATGTTTTAACTTCAGGTCTTTTCTCTTCTTTCTCTAAATTCTCCCATTATAAATTCATTCACTCTCATGGATTTCATTATGTACTCCTCCACAGACAACTGTTAAGTCTACATCTTCAGCCCTGACCTCTCTCTTGAGCTCCTTATCTCAAACTACTTTGAGGGTATTTCCATCTGGATTTAAAGGCACTCATGGTACATAGTTAAAAATGAAAGTTCCTATGCTCTATGAGCTTACAGCCTCCTGGGGGAAACAACATGGAAAGAAGCAGGTAAATGCTGAGTATGTGAAAAGTAACCAAGTCAATTAGAAAGGGAGGGAGGGAGTTCTAATAACTTTAGGGCATCAGAAAAATGGATAGGTGACACTTGTATTCTTTGAAGGAAGTTAGTGATTCTATGAGACAGAGGTAAAGAAGGCATGCATTCCAGGCATGGGCTACCATTCATGGAATGTTGTATATAGGGAACAGCCTGAAGGCCAGGTTGATGGAAACAGAGCATGTGAAGGGGAACAAAATGAACTGAGAATGGAAAAGTCAAAGGAAATCAGATTGTAGAAGGCTGAAGATTTTATATTTTATCTTAGAGGCAATAGAGATTCATTGAAGATTTTTAAATGGGTGGTGCATAGCTCACCATTTCTAAAACTGAGCTCATTATTTTTATAGCCTAAACAGGCTAATCTTGACTTTACACTTTCTTTCAGAAGTATCAATATTCACCCACTCTTCCATATTCAAAACCTCAATGCCATTTTTGATTCTTCCTTCTGGTGTCCAGTACGTTACCAAATCTTATTTCTTCTGCCTCTACAATATTGTCTTCAGCTCCTCTCTATTTCATCTGCTACCACTCTACTACAGGTTTTCAGTCTATCTGTTTCTACATTCTCCCATTTTTACCTATGTTAAAATCCATACATATTTAATTTATTACATATGACGGCCAGACATCTTCCTTATGCATCGAACTAGTTGTGTTATTTCTTTGCTCCAAGTCTTTCAGTGACTCCCTATTGTCTGTAAAGCAAAGTTCAAACACCTTAACTTGACAACTGAAGGGCCATCCTGAATCAGTACCACTTTGTCTTTCTTACTCTTTGTCATTAGTGGTCACACTACCTGTGCTTTCCTTTCTCCATGCCTTTGATCACTCTGTTCTTTCTGATTGGGACCCTACCCCCCTGTCAAATTCCTACCCATCTTTTAAAGCCACTACCAAAGAATGGAAGTTTCCTAGCTCATACATGTAGGTATTCATAGCTGTCCATTGGTGGAATTAGGTATCCTGTGGAGGTAATAGAAATGTCAGTTACTATTATGAATTTTTCAATTGGGTTCAAGCCCTACCTTTGACATATATTGACTGTCTGACCCAGGACAAGCCATATATCCTCTCTTAGAGCTCCAGGCAAGTCTCTAAGATTGAACTGTAAGTTGTTCAACTACAGCTCCTCTTCCAAGTACTGGTAATGACACTTTTACCACCTACCTCTCAAAGCTGTCAGGGATCAAATAGCATAATGTCTACCTACTATGGTATTTTAAATCACCTACTATGTTCCAGGCCCTGTGTTAAACAGGCATTGAGGATACAATCCCCCCCCAAAAAATCCTTGTTCTCAAGGAGCTTATATGAATCAAATGAGATACTATTTATAAAATGCTTATCCTAGTGCCTGGCATATAGTAGATATGTAATAAACATTTTGTTCCCTTCTTACGTTCCCCTTGTATTCTTTGAAGAGTGATAACACATATTCACATAACATATGTGGAATAAACATATAGAGGACAAATAGAAAACACATATAAAAATAGGGAAGGAGAGCACTGTTAGGGATATCCAGAAAGGCTTCATACAGAAGATGATGTGTCTTGAAGGAAGTGATGGATTCTATGAGGCAGAGAGGTGGGGAGGAAGTGCATTTCAGGAATGGGAGGCAGCTACTTTAAAGGCACAGTGAGGAATTCAGAGTGCTGTGTAACTGTAAGGTACTTCTTTGGAGCTATTTCTCCAACTTGCACTCAACTCAAATGGGTGATCTAGACCTCAGTGGATTGCTATCTGCTATACCCACAGGGTTTCTAGGAATAATCCTGAGTAATTGAGGCATCCAACAGTGTAGTTTCTGAGCCTTAGTCAGTTTACTAACAATCAACCAGTTGAACTCCATTCTTTTTAGAAAAGGGATTTTTTGGAAAAAAAAAAGTGTACCAAGAATAGTGGATGTAAAAAAAATCCTCCCTAACTGGGGCAAACCTGATCCTTGCACACATAAGGTCTCTGGCTCAAATTTAAATTATATTTAGAGAACATATGTGGCAAAGAGGTACTTTCTAAATTTTGGTCTCAGATGACCTTTTCTTGTTTTGTAGAATTCTCATGAAGTTCCTCTTAGGTATCCCTCTCTGCTGGGCTCTGAGTGTCAGTGATTTTCTAGAGTATACAGCTCCTTTTTTTCAAGTACCATGTTCTCTGAAATCACCACAGTCTTTGGAGAGCTCTCTTTCTACCTCTGTCTGCATACATTTCCTTTGTCATTGGTCTTGAGCACTCTCATTGCCTTTCTTTCCCTCTCTATAGTGACAGGGAGATGGAAGATACCAGTCATCACCAGGCTTTGGTGCTGAGCTGGGATACTTAGAAGCCACTTTGCATTCTCTCCACATCTTGCAATGCCTATAAGGTTAATATCATTATCCATCTCAAGGCTTCTCTTTGGTCACTTCAGGACTTCTACGGATACCAGTTTTTGTGGACTTCCAGGTGACCATCTGGGCATTTCTGTCTCTGACTACTCATTACCTAAGATCAGGAAAGAATAAATACAAAAGAAACAGAGGTATCATATACTCCTACCCACATGGTAGCCATGTAGGGGGATGTGTCCAACTGCCTGTCCTCCAACATGAAGCTTGCAGTCGTCCTTCCTCACTCACTACCAGAAGGAAGAGATCCTGGGAGATGTTTGAACGCTTTGTTTCTCTTTAACCATTTCTGAGTCATCAGTTCTTCTGACCCACAACCAATTAAATGAGTTTTTGTCATTGCATCCTACCAACCCTGAGTCCTCTTGACTAGAAATTCTCTCCTCAAAGGAGGCAGAGAGTAGCTGTGTGTGCTTTAAAAACTGACTTGTCTTTGACCAGTCCTGCTCTATTACATAATGATAAAATGCTACCTAAATACAAGTTATAATGATTATAATCTAGTAGGGAAGTATAAGATCCAAGAAGCATAGATTTAGAGCAGGAAGGGACAATTTAGAAACCATTAAATTGAACCCATACATTTTATAGATGAGGAAGCTGAGCTCCCTACAGATTTAAGTAATTTCCTTTAAATAGGTAGTAAATAGTGGTTGAAGGACTTGAACTCGTTCCATTGATTCCACATCCAGTGTTATTTCCACCATACCTCATCATCTCTTAAGAGAAAATAGAAAAACAAATAACAAGGGGTCCAGAATTATGATTTCATTAATATGGGGAGCTCTTGGTGTGAAAACTCTGTGAATTGAAGCATATTGGTAACCATTTTTTATATTTTTTATATAATATAGAATATATAAATTTATATAATTTATAGTTTTAAGTAGTCCCTTGGGGGCTACCCAGAGGCTAAGTGTCTTGCCCACTTAATTTAAGTTGTTGTTGTGTTTGTCCTTCATTCTCGAAGAGGACCTTGACATTGAGATGATGACATGACTTGCAGTTGACTTTGATTTGAGTGAGGGAGGGCTGTGCAAGGTCACCAACCTCACCTTCTTCTGAGCCATCAGAGTCCAGTGGGCTGACATTCATCAGGATGACTGGAGATAGCCCAGGATGCAATGGGAGACCCCGGACCTTTGAGTCTGAGGTCTTCTCACATTCTCACTTTGAGTGAGATACACCCATTCAAAGAATATTCATTGAAATTCAATGAATTCTTTATTCAGCGAATAAAGAATTAAGTAGTTCCTCAAAGGATGACTCCTTTAATAGAAAACAAATCAGACTGGGAGGGGAGACCCTCAGGGTTCCTGGGTACAGGTATTTGTTGAACACCTATTATAAATCTTCAAATCAAAGTCAACTGCAAGTCATGTCATCATCATGTTGTCATGATCCTCTTCAAAAACAAAGGAGAAACACAACCTGTGAGTACTTAGCTTCTCCCCTCCCCTCCCATCCTGTCCTTTCCTGGGGTGCTTTACCTAGGGGAAGGTATACTTCCATAGCCAAAAGCTGCCTTTTTTCCTTTGACTTTACTTGCTAGATTTCTTGCTCAAAGACCAAACCTGAAGCCCAACAATTCACTCTGGAGCTCGTACACTGGGCAACAGGTCCCCATCCACCTAGCACAGAGTGAATGTAAATACTAAATAGTAGTGTTGACTCATAAAGAAAGTGAATATCAAGCCCACTTAAGTAGCCAGTATGTGTCAGAGGTGGTATTTGAACCTAGGTCTTCTTGACTCCAAGGCCAGTCTTATATCTGCTACTCAGAGTCTGACCTCTCCACTATAATAGGAGGTTATTCAAACAAACAAACACCATATAAGAGCACATAGCAATGCTGAAGGGATCCAGCATGTGGGGGAAGTAAGAGAGATCATGCTTAAGGGTTTGAAGTTTATCCCCTGAGTTGTATATTGGGTCAAAGACAATCTCTGCTGTTGCTTACACAGGAAGAGAAATCCTTTTTTCTTTTTCTTAAAAAGTATATGATCTCAAGTAAATGCTTTCACCCAAATGAGAAACACTGCTCAGCAGCCTGGTTATTCTACTACACTCAACAGAGTTCTAATCACAGAGGTTGCTCTTCATGTTCATAAACATTTCTAAAGGGTTTGCACAGAATGAAGAAATCCCCATGTGGATTTTTTTCTTCTGAACACCAGCTGGTCAATGGGAACAAACATTAGACTTAGAATATGCTTCCAGCTGGCCAACCATTGTTCACTCTTTTAAGGAGAGAATTCTGCTTGTTTTCCCAAAGAATCTTGAATACTTCTCTACTGCTCCTTTGTTATTCAGTTTTTCTCTAGAGGCTTTACAGTAAAGAAACAGGGTTGGTTTTTTTTTTTTTCTCTTTTGGCTCAGTTTTTACAGCTCTCCACCAGGATAAACCTGCACCAGAGAAATAAATGATTACATTATTAAAAACTTGCTCAACTTCATATTAATTACACCTGAGTTATTTGGTGAACTAGTGAGGGAATTGTCATCTCCTATATTAGTAGAAAATTAGAGAAATGACAACTCATGTATTTTCTCCTTCCAAATCACTTAAGTTCATATGGACTATTCCTGCCGACCTGGCTTCAGTCAGGCAGACCTGGGTTCAAGCCTTGCCTCTGACATATACTGGCTGTCTGACCCACACATCTTCTCTCAGAGCTCCAAACAAGTTTCTAAGATTGAACTGTAAATTGTTATCTATAGAAATAGTCCTTGTGGCTTTCTTTCAGTGGTGCTGAAAGAGAAAAGGGGTAAGTAGATGTTATCTAACCAGATGATGATCTGAATTAATTTTCTCCCTGGGTGTTTCTCTATAGGAAGGAAAATCATAGGTTGTGGCAAAAAGACAAAAACAAAAGGAGAAACACCAACCCCAAAATTTCAAACAAATACATAGTAAGAATCCTGCTTACATTTCTTATCTGCCCATTCCTGTCTTCTACTCCACATTCTATCTCAACTTCATTCCAGAGGTACCTCAAATACTCTTTAGACTCACCAGTAGGATCACCTCAACCTCACTTAACAGGCACCCATCTTTTCTGGTAAAATAGACACATATAGCATCGTCCATCCATGATAATAAGAGCTGACATTTATATTATACTTTAAGTTTTACAAAATACTTTACCTAGATTATCTTTTTTGAGAGTCACAAAAGCCTTGTGAGACAGGAACTATTTCCCCTATTTTATAGATGAGAAAACTCAGGTTCAGAGAGATTAAAATGAGTGGTGAACGATCACACAATAGTACGTAAGAGTGATGAGGTACAGACTCTGGGAACCTTCTTGAGCTCTCCTTGAATCTTCCCACTTTATCTAACTTTTCATACCCAAATCTGTTACCCTTAATCTAGCCTGACCCTCTGTTGTCTGTTACCTCCTGATTGCCTCCAGCAGTTTCCCACCCATGATCACATCAGAATCCCACTCTTGATTCTGACCTGCAGTCACTCCAGTTCCATTAATGTCCTCTGTGGACTCCTCCTCAAGACCGTCCCCAAACCCCTCCTCCTGTCATCCGAGACTACTAGACCAGCCCCAGATCCTTCCCACAGACTTTCTGTCTATAAGATCCTTCTTGTTTTCATGAAGGTGCTCAGTATCAGTCTAACTCAGATTCTATCTGGCTGGCTTGTCAATATAAGCATTACGAATGGTGAGACTTCTTAAGAATCAACCCAATATAGTGAATCTTTAATAAACTTTGTTTTTCTTTGGCTGAAAGAAGTCTTGCATTGAATTCATTTGAGCGAGATCCAGGGTGTTGGTATTTTGGGGTCCCAAGCACCTTAAACCTCAACATTATGGTTCCCTGACCTCAACAAGAGTAGGGATTTAAACCAAGACCTTTCTGATTCTAGATCTCTTTTTTGCTGTATCATACTGATGTGGTTTGAGGGCTGTTCAGGGACCCCTTGAGGCCTGAATTACAGCAGAGAGTTGTCTGGAATGAATTCATGGACTCAAGTCAAGTTGGCAAAGGTTTATTGTAATGTCAGTATGGCTGGCAGAGCTCCTTAAGGAACTTGAAACCTAATAGGAACGATACTAAAGCTTATGTAGGAAAAGTAGCTGATAATTTGGCAGATATGTTAATTAGATGATAACATAAACCTTAGTCACAGGTGTCATTCACTACTGGAGACCAGAGGAAGGGGTTTCTCAGGGATGTATTTTTGGTCTGCTATATCTGTAACAAGATAGTTTTGAGAGTTGATGTCTATAGTTTGGCCTCTGGATTGTATATGATAACTTTTGGGGATCAATACATGATAACTCTGTGATTACAAGATAGTCTTGTTTTCACAAGAAAATTTCTTTAGAGGTCAGCTTGTTCTTGTGATGGGGAAAGAGAGTTTGTCTTACTGGGGCCCACTCATGAAAAATTGCTAGGCATAGTGTCCTAAGGCTGGGGAGAAAACTGTCAGGGATAGTGTTTTGAGGCTAGGGAGAAATGTGATCTTGGAATTGGGGTCCAAGCACAAGCACCCTATCAATACTACCTGTCAAGATGGAAAGGAAAGACAACCAGATATGTAGATGGGTCTCAAGTTTGAAAGGCCTTAAATTAGGTATGATTGAATCTTATCCCTACAATGAGTGATAGGAATCTGGGCCCATAATTTTGGGGGTATCCTTAAAAATGCAATGGCATTATAGCCTGTTGGGGTTTCCAGTACTCAAATCCCAGAAAAATGAGCACTATTCATCAAATTGTTAAAGTTGCAAATAGCCACCACTGGTTTACATTTCAAGAAGTAAATCAGTGGTTGAATTTCAGGTGTGGTACTTCACAGAACAGACCAGAGCATATCCTTGTTTCTGTGAGGCAGGATTCTGCATTTCATCTACATAACCATAGATCTTATTAATAGAAGTGTGTAAAGTGTCCAGAACAGGGGGGAGGGGGTGATAGATTGATTCTGCTCTACCCTAGTCAGATCATGTCCTGAGTTTTGTGTTCAATTCTGGACTCCACATTTTAGGAAGGACCTCAAAAAGCTGAAGTATATGGCAAGAATAAGCCTTGTTCCCAAGGAGAGTGAGGTGAATTAAAATCATACCATGTTATCTTAAGGAAGTGGGGATGTTGAATCTGGAGATAGAAGACCTAAAGTGAACATAACTGTACCTTAGTATTTGAAGAGCTATCACATTGAAGAAGCTATCACATCGATTATACTCACTTGGTCTCCAAGGCCTGAAGTAAGAGCAGTAGGTTGAAAACGTCTAAGAATCTAGCTTGAAATAAAGAATGAATAAAAAAGGCACTTGGCAATCAGGACAGTGGGACCTTAGGGTAGAGGTTCCTCCAGGTCAGGGTTTCTGGCAAGTCAGTGGGTGAGTCAGTGGAGGAAATAATTAAAGAGGCTGAAGCATGTGAAAAAAATTTCTTTCTAATTATTAGAACTGGGCTTCCTCAGGAGGTACTGAGTTTCCCCTTGATTCAGACTTAAATTAGAGATCGTATGTCCACTGATCTTAGATGTTGTGTAAAGGGTTACTGTTCTGATATTGGTCAGACTTGGATGACTTTTGAGGTCATGATTTTCTGTGTAAGAGGATGAAGAACAGAGGCTACCCCCAGGATACATGTTCATTCAATGCTGCTCATGGAAAGCTTAGGATTTTCTCAGTCAGATAGGAATGGGGATTTTGTCATCTGAGATTACCCCTAGACCCTAGGATTTATTCAGGAGACTGAGGCCTGCCTTTTCTCCACAGATCCTAGAACAAATCCTGGTGCTTCCTATAAGAATGAAGGCCTTCATTTTATACATTATTTGACAATATAGATGGGCAATGGTGACAGATTTTGTTTTAGATTCATTCAGAGGCAGACTGCTCCAGAGGGGCACTTGGGCATTTGATTGGTGGTCTGCAGGGAAAGTGGGGCATCATGTACTTTTATAGGGAAAGAGTAGCAACAGTGGCCTGGAAACTCTACTCAGAGTCCTAATCTCACGGGAATATGCCTGACTTGCTTTGTGGAGGTGGAGTGGTCTTACTCTGCCTCATCTCTGTGATGTAGAGATACATTTCTTATTTTGAATGGGAAAGTATACCTGCTAGATTTCTCTTACATTCCCTTAAGATGAATCCCTGTTTTTTCTGGATCTGAGCTAAAGTTAAGAACTATTTAGTTCCTTGGCATATCTAAGTGCTGCCTTTGTTTCTTGGGTTAAAACACTGACAATCTAAGAGAAGTCAGCTGGCCTTTGTGACATTCTAATGCCATGTTCAAAATTTAATAAGTTGAAATAAAAAAATATCCCTAGTGCCAACTTCATATAAGATATTGTCTTAGGCACAGTGGGAATACAGTGCAGACAAATACAAAGCTCTAATCCTTTTGTTGGAGTAATAAGATGTGTATGCAATAACTAATGACAAAAGTCTTGTTTGCCACACAAAGTCTGGCCAAATCTCTTCTGAGCCCTTTGTCTCAGTAAGCACTGTGACATACACAGGGGGGCCTGCTATCACAGGTTCTTGGATATGCATTCATAAAAGGAAAGGCAACTTTTGAAGGGTTAACTCCTTTAATCAAGGATCATGTATCATTCAGTTTAGTGAAAAAGTCAGCACCCTGAAATTCAGAGAAAATAAAAATAAAAATACAGAGAAATCAAAAGTCAACAGACAGAGCTTCCAAACTGTGTGACATAAGGAATACATATATCATAAATTAACAGACAGGTCTAACTGTCTGACCATAGTTACCAAAGAGGGAAGCATCAGCATCTGGGTTTTCAAAGCCAGGGAACTGCTTAGGGGCTTTCCAGAGTCTTTTCTGGCATACAAACCTTCTTCCAAAAAGTAAGACTCAAAGTAAAATCTCACCCTCAGAATATTTATACAATTTTTTAGAGCCAGAGGGCATCCCAACCCTTGAGAACCAGTGCCTCAGTAACAAAAGGTGTGGGCCTTCCTACAAATCCTCCCTAATCAAACTCTCCTTAATGGGCATACCCATTAATGGGTAAGGAAGATCTTTAATCACATTAACAATACAAATACATATACTGTTTAATATTACTATTACTATTAATATATTACTTTTGCTACCATGGCTGCAAGCCTTCTTGCCAAGACAGTTAAAGAAACTCTTGTTTCTATACTTTATTCCTAGTAAAGATTCTTGGTTGATAAAAGACAAGATTCAATCAGAGGCACTTGATTATCTAAAACAAAAACAACAAAAGATCCTACTTTGCTTGCCCTTACACCTTTGTGTGGTAATTCAATTAAGCTCTTCTTATTAGGGCTTCCATTTTTCTATATCAGACTTTAAATTGTTGCTCCCTATTGTGGGTCTGATTTGAGAGGTGTAGAGTGGAGAGATTGGGGAAAGGGAGAGGGAGAAAGAGAGAGATGAATCAACAACTTCTAAGAAAACATCCAGCAGTGTGGTACAGAGGAAAGACCACTTTAATCAGAACCTGAATTCAAGACCCCCTCTTTGATGTTTACTACTCGTATGACTTTAAGTAAGTCTATCTCCTTGAATGTCAGTCTCCTCTTCTGTAGAGTATGGTGGACTCAAGGATCTTTGAGGTCCCTTCCAATCATATTCAGTCAGTTAATAAGCATTTATTAGGAGCATACAATATGCCAGGAAATGTGCTAAGCACTAACAATCTTTACCCTCAAGAAACATAAATTAAAATGTATCTAACATTTTAAGACAACATGCAAATAACTGAGTACATCTAAGATATATGTAGAGCAAATGTTCGATGGTCTTGTAAATATCAACATTATTTTAAACTCCTCACTTCTAAAACTATGACTAATTATTTAAAAGAAAATGATTAGAAAATGCTTCATAAGTACTGGAAACACAACCTACTAAAAATTTAGAGTTGTATTACTTAAGATACTGCATAAACATATTGATACCTCAAGATGCTTGAGCTCAGGATAATATTACTTTTGCTATCCTGGCTGCAAGCCTTCCTGCCAAGACAGTTATTATAGGACCAGCTGAGCTATGGAAGCCTGAGGGTTTTATCTTCCTTCTCATTCATCCATCTGGCATTTATTACCTGTTTCATAACAGTTTTCCCAAAACATGATGGTCAGCAAGGACAAAATCTATAATCACCCTGCCCACAACACCATGCCCTTTCCAGCAAGAGGCAGGAACCAAATGCTCGCTGAGCTTTTATATTTTTCTCATCACTGTCAGCCTTGGGCCATATAATTCAATCTCCACTAGCAGGAACTGTACCTAAAGCACCTTTCAACCTGGCCCTTTTATTCTCGGTGGCATTATTTTCTGACATTTTTCTTAGGAAATATTCCAAGCTTCTGATCTTTCGTCCCTCCTTTCCTTTATTTAAGCTTTCTTTGACTATTCCATTCTTTGATTTCATTTCAATGCAACTCAATCCAACAAATATTTCTTAAGTATTTACTTTTTTTTGTATTTTTATTGTAAACAATAAGACTTTAGTGACACTAAGGTTACAACTCTCTCAAGAAGTTAACATTCAGATGGGGGAGGCAACATGTACATTCTTCAGGTTATGCAAGGTTAAAATCCAAGATGGCTGAGGGGTCACTACTCTTTGGTTGCTTCTTTCTCTCTAATAAAATATCCAAGTCACCAAGCTATCCAATTAGAGACTAGAAGACAAATATTTTCTCAGTTTTCAAAAAAGAGGAGAGAATAATGTCTGTAAGCTACAAGCCAGTGACCTTGATTTTTTTTCCCCTTGGGAAAATTTTAGAATATTCACTAAGGAGATGGACCATCCAGAAAGGAAAGTGGCAACTATAAAGAGCCAACATAGTTTAATTAAAACCAGTTCATACCAGACTAACCTAATATCTTCTTTTTTTTTTTGGATAGGGTTTGAGAGTTTACTAAAAGGGTATAGATGAAGGTGAGAGTGTAGGCATAGCTTAGGCACTGGTCAAGTGTCTTATGGAAAAGATGGAGAGATGTAGGCTAGATGATAATACAATCAGATGTAAAAGTAGCTTAATGACTTGACTTAAAATGGTTTATTGTTAATGTGTTATGTCTTCAGAAGAGTGACTCAAAGATCTGTGCTTTGCTCTTTGATGTTGATTTTTATCTTATTTTTCTATCAATGACTTGAATAAAGGCAGAAGTGTCATTCTTGTCACATTTGAAAATGACAGATGGAAGAGAGCTAGTTAATACAGTGGATGATGGGAAAAAAAGATCTTGACAGGTTTGAGCATAAGACTGAATCAAATAATATGAAATTCAAGAGGGATAAATTTGAATTCTGATACTTGAGTTCAAATTGTCAGGTGCACAAGTACAGGATGAGAGAGGCAGGGCTAGCTAGTGGTTTGTGTGAATGAAATCTGGGGGTTTTAGCTCACTGAAAATTCAATATGTATCAATAGTGTGATCTAGCAATAAAAAACTCATAAGACCTTGGATTTCATTAGAGAGACAAAGGAGGTTTCATTTTCTCTCCTCTCCTCTCCTTTCTTCTTTCTTTTGTTCTCCTATACCCTAATCAGACTAAATCTGGAATATTGTGTTACTAAAGAAGGACCTTGACAAGCATCCAAAAGGTGTGCAGTCAAGAGGTGAAGAGCCTTAAGTCCACACCACATGGACTGTAGATGAAGAAACTAGATATATTTAGCTTGAAGAGAAGACTCAAGAAGAACTTGAGAGCTGTCATCAGCTATTTGAAGAGTTATCAAATATTAGACTGTAAGCTCCTTGAGGGAAGGGACTGTCTTTTTCTGTCAATCTCCAGTATGTGGCACACAGTAGTGTTTATCATACTACATCTGAGAGATGGGCTCAGATGAATCCCATAAGGGAGTAGAAGTTGCAAAGTGGCAACTAATGCCATCAATGCTCCCTGGAAAGTCCCTTCCCTCTTCTCTGGCTTATACAGTCCCTATTCATCCTCTCTTCTCCAAGAAGCGCCTTCTGACAATGCTACCCACAAGGGTGCATTCTTAGAATCCCTAGCTCAGTTGCTCCCTTTTGCAGGAAGCCTTTCCTGATGTTTTCACTTCTTAGTGCTCCTACCCCAAATTAATTTGTATTTATTCTATCCATATTTTATATTTCCTCATCTGTGTCTTTATCTCCCCAAAAGAATATGAGCTCCCTGAAGGGAGGGTTGATATAAACTTATCCTTGTATCCCTTGGTCTAAAAAAAGTCTTATTCAGGTGCTTAGAAACTACATAGTGAATGAATGAATTTGTGAATGGATGGATGAATGAAGGTAGCTCTCACTTCTTTGAATTTATATCAAGTAATGCTGCCTTATATTGATAATTATTTTTGTATGTAGATATGGCCTGTCTCATGTGCTAGATTATATGCCTCCTATGGGCAGAAGCATGTTTAAATAGCAAGCTCTTCTAATTTATTTAAGCTAAGATTTTATTTATAGGTGCTTGACTTATTTACTTTTCAAAGACATATCTACTACATAAAGTGAGCATGATTATATACATAAACTCTCATCTCAGTTATGGCAGCTGCTAACAGTTGGATGCCAATGTTAAGTGTAACAAGAGCACTGAGCTCTGCCCTTCAAGAAGAAAAGAATGAAATTAGGGCCATGGGACTGTCTGTATGAAAATCCTCCCAAATCCTCAGAAGGAAAGGAAAGAAGGGAGGAAAAAAGAACAAGAAAGAGTCAAGAAGCCATAGAAGAATGGAGGATCAAAGCCAAGGGAAGTGATTCAATAAAAGGTAAAGAGTAGAAATAGTCAAAGAGTTGTTTGATTGTTTATTACTTATCCTCTTTCTAATGTGCTAGTATACTTGACAGACATTTCTAGTGTCTCCTAGGTAGCTAGAATATAATTTTATTTTTCTTCTTTGTGGCATCATTCCACCCTTCCCCCATCTTTGGTCTTAATGCCTATTTCATTCTTATTCTTTGTTAAATAAAGGAAACAAAATTTCTAGGAATTTTCTACTTCCATGGTCCACCTCCTTGACCTAGGACTTCTTTTTTTTTCTTCCTCTTCTTCTAAGGGATTGATTCACCCTGAAACTTCAGCAATATTGTCTTGATAAGTGTTAAGGACAAAGGAATTCAATGTAAGAAAAATGGAGCCAGGAACTGGAGGGAGGAAACAATTTCAAAGGTTGGCAAAGACCTGTCTGTGTGGAGAGAGGCTAGAGAGAGAATCAAGAGGTCATATAACGTTGATGTGGAATTGGAAGGTGCAAAGAATAAGAAACCTGGGGATATGAATCTTGTTATTATTACTGAAACTTGTTCAGTAATCGACTCCAGCAATGCCTTGCTCTGGGGAATTGTGAAGTTATTACTGAAAATAAAGTTTGCAATTTGAGATGTCTGGATTTAAAAGAAAAGGATTTGGTATAGTATAACAAGCTGACAGAGATTTCTGTATTTGTTGAATAAACATAAACAGAAAAGGAAGAATAGAAAGGAGACAAGAGACTGAAAGAGTGCCAGGGGAAAATTGGTAATAGGTAGCCCTCTCCTGGGGAGAGCCATATGAAAGATGAGACACAGAACTGGGGCAGGTGACAGATGACAGCTGTTTTGCAAAGAATAGCTCTTATAGAGGATGCTGGTGATGTCTAGCTAGGTATTGGAAAGACACAGAGAGAATGATGAAGCATGGAGAGATGGGAAATAAATAGCACTTTTGGAATGATGTTCAGTAAACAAGATATTTGAGAGCCCAAAAGTAAGTAAAGGTAAAAACTGAAATAATTTGGAATTGGGATTTTTATTTAGCAACAACAAAAACTGCTCTAGTCCTGTGGTTGGAGATCCAGTAAAATTAGTGATATTTATGTTCTGGAATTAGGTTGAGTATAAAACTTCTGTCAAACAGATAAATTCACCTAGGAGCCATACCTATATTTAGGTTAACCATCTCAAGATGAATGGTAGGATCTGTAGAATATTAACTTAGGCCCAGTAGCTGGGGTTATTACAGATGTGGATAATGGAGAGTACATAAGATCATTATTTATTGTTTTATGTAGTTTAGTTAAGTGAATTCAACAAACATTTCCTAAGAATCTAATATGTTTAGGAAAGCACTCAGTGCTGGGGTTATGATGATTGCTATGACACATACAATTCCTCCCTTCCCCCTCACCCCAACCTTGCAATTCCACTTGGGAGAATATAGGGCTGATGGAATCTTTACACAGATAACTCATATTCAAAGGAAAATGAGATAAGTGATAATTGATCAATTAACAAGTTTTTATCCTGGGTCTGCTATATGCAAGGCACTGTGCTATGTGTTAGGTATACACGTCCCAAGGGTGTCCAGGCAAAAATACTACACGAAATTTGAGAAGAGAAAGATTACATTTCCCTTTGGAGTAAATGGAAGGTGGGAGCAGGGAAGATGTTATGGAGGATTCAATCTATCAAGAGCATATTAAAAAATCTCTAAATCACTAAGAATTAGAGAAATGCAAATTCAATCAACTCTAAGGTTTCATTAGCCTGGCCAAAGGATACAAAAGAAGAAAATGACAATTGTTGGAGGGGCTATGGGAAAACAGGTACACAAGTCCATTGTTGGTAGAGTTGTAAATTGGTTCAACCATTCTAGAAAGCAATTTAGAACTAAGCCCTGAAACTTTGGAGGTCTTTTGACCTAGCTATAACACAACTAGGCCCATACTCCAAAGAAGTCAAAGATTGAAAGTTTCTCTCTATCTCTGTCTCTCAAAAGCAGAAGCAGATGATTTTTGTCGCTGAGGTCAGGAGAACAGGTGCTTGATGATTCCTATTCAAATGAACTGTTCCCTTCCTATTTCTTACTGCATTTCATTGCAATGATTTTATTGCCATTTTATAAAAGAAGATCTAGCGATGGTCAGTCTTTGTTGTGTGATTAGTGCAGCTGTGCCTAGAGTTGTTTATTTTTTTTGAGAGTAAAGCTTGGATCTGGGTCAAGAGAAGCATCCCCACTTCAGTCTGAGGTACAGGGTAAGACTGGGGATAATTATCCCATTTGGAAGTCCCAAATTCAATGGAAGTACATTGAGATAATGTGCCTAAACTAGCAGAGATAGTATAATAATATAAACGTAAATTGATCCCTTAGAGCTAGTAGAGCTGCGTCCTTACATGAAATGCCCTTTTCATGCTTTATTTACAATCCTTGGTTCTTTTCCCATTTTGCCTGTTCTTGGGCACCTATTCTCTTGGTAATACCCTATTCCCTTAAAATTCTTCTTATATGATGATTCCCCTTTATACCTAATATATGGAAACCATTTTTTATGTATTTGTAATAGACCCTACCCTTTATATTCTTTACATGTGGGAGCTCTGCATTTAAAAATATTATTTGAATGTTGTATTTATTTTTAAAATTTAATCTAATTTATTTTTTATTACATTTTAAGTTCTGAATTGTATCTCTCCTTCCCTACCACACACTAGAAAGGATCACAGATTGGCTCAAAGTGTATCCATAGTTTTATAACTCTTTGAGCATAACTCCAAATAACTTCATAAATCCAAAATGGTTGGATTTGTTCACAATTCCACCAACGGTGTATAAATGTCCCAATTTTTCCGTATCCCTTTATATCATTTTCCCCATTATCATTTTAGCCAATCTAATAAGTATGAGATGATATCTCAAAGTTTTTAAATGTGCGTTTCTCTAATTAATAATGGTTTAGAGCATTTTATATGATTATAGATAGCTTTGATTTCTTTATCTGAAAACTGCCTGTTCATATCCTTTGACCATTTATCAGTTGGGCAAGAAAGTTTTATTTTTCCTAATACCTTTGTTTCTGTTATAAAAAACTTGCATTGCTTCAGAGTATTATCTCAATACATCTCAAAACTTGTAGGAGTTAGAAAATTAATGAAGATTTCTCCCTTTGGTTGTTTCAGAGACATCCTTATATTACCCAACAACCTTTGCTCTCAACATTTGTACAGGTTCTAGGGACCTACTTCTGTTTGACCAGAAATAGCAGCAGCAACAGCAGGAGTGTTGATGGTGGTAGCTCTGGCTTATCAAAGTAACAGAATGTGAGAGCAGGGCAGCAAGAACCTAAAGACCTAGTAGTGTCATATCTCCAACTTGGCAGCTGAGTGACTCATTAGGTAGAGCACTAGGCCTAGAGTCAGGAAGCCCTGAATTTGAGTCTGGTTTCAGATTTAACTAGCTGTATGACCCTGGGCTAATCACTTAACCTTTGCCTTGGTTTCATCATTTGTAAAATGGGGATAATAATAGCACCTACCTCCCAGGGTGGTTGTGAGTCATCAAAATTCAGGGTGAATAGTGAATACTTCTTTGCTTCCTTCCTTATCTGCCTTCATGGTTCCAGGATGGACCATAAACTCCCTCCTTCTACCTCTTTTCTCCCAGAAATCTCCAAAAACACAACCTTAGAAGTCCAAGTTAAATAAACTAAAATTGCCAGCTGACGAATTGTGGGATAGCATCTGTTTAAGCCTTATGTTACCATAGTAATACAAGTGCTACATCTGGGAAGAGTAATACAGTAAAATGTATAATTATTGCAATTAGTTTATCAGTATAACTCTTATATTACCGACCTTTTCATCACAAGATGTAAACTTGGTTTTTTTCTCTTTCACATTGTTAAAAAAAATTACTCATTTTTGCATTAATTAAAAAAAAATTGAATTCCAAATTCTCTCCCTCCCTCCTGCTCCTCTCCCACCTAACAAGAACACAAGAGATATTATGTCAATTATACATGTGAAATTACACAAAATTTTCCATCTTAGCCATATTGCACAAAAAGGGAAAATAAAGTAAAAAAAAGTTGTGCTTCACTCTGCATTCAGACTCCATTTCTCTCTCTGTGGAGGTAGATGAGTCCTTTGGATTTGCCTTGGACCATTGTGTAGATAGAGTAGAGAAGTCTTTCACAGTTGATAATTGTTACAATGTTGCTCTTACTGTGTACAGTTCTTCTCGTTCTGCTCCCTTTGCTTTGCATCAGTTTATAGAAGTCTCAGGTTTTTCTGAAAACATACTGCTCATAATTTCTTGTAGCACAATTGTGTTCCATCACAATCATAGATCACAACTTGTTCAGCTATTCCCCAACTGATGGATATTGTCTCAATTTCTGCTCCTTTTGTTGTTCAGTTGCTTCAATCCTGTCTGACCCATTTGGTATTTTCTTGGCAAGATAGTGGAGTGCTTTGCCATTTTCTTCTCCAGCTCATTTTATAGATGAAAAAATCAAGGCAAACATGGTTAAATGACTTGCCCCAGGTCACAAAGTAGGTGTCTGAAGCCAGACTTGAACTCAAGAAGATGAGTCTTCCTGAGTCCATGTATCAGTAAACATTCCAATATCCACAGGGGGACCCGCTATCATAGGTTCTTAGATCTGCATTCATAAAAGGAAAGGCAACTTTTGAGGGGTTGTGAAAGTTACTTTCACTTTAACCAAGCACATGTATCAATCCTTTAGCCAAGCACATATATCATTCACCTAGTTCAGGGGAGTCAACACCTTGAACTCCAAAGTAATCAACAGACATGGCTTCCTCTGCCTGACCATAATTCAAAGACAGGTACAACTGTCTGACCACAATTACCAGAGAGGAAATCATGACATCTGGGTTCTCAAAGCCGGGGGGCTTCTTAGCAACTTCCCAAAGTCCTCATTTGGCACTTGTTTAAGTCAGAAGCAATGCTTACCAAAACTAAGTAAAACATCACCCTCAGAGTCTTTATACACTTTTTAGAGCCAGAGGGCATCACATCCCTTGAGAACCAGTGCCTCATTAACAAACGGCTTAGACCTTCTTACAAATCTTCCCAGGCCTGACAATGGGTGAGAAAACTCCTTCCCAGTCACATTTAAATAGAGGCATTATACTTCTTGATTATACTAAAACAAAAACAGCAAAACATACCATTTTACTTGCCATTATACTCCAGGACAAGCACTCTATTCATTGTGTCAATTCTTTGTCATCACAAAAAGAGCTGTTATACATAATTTTGTACAAATAGGTCCTTTCCCATTTTCTTTGATGTCTTTGGGATACAGACCTAGTAGTGGTATTGCTGGGTCAAATATATATGCATAGTTCCAAATTATTTTCCAGAATGGTTGGAGCAGTTCACAACTCCACGAACAATATATTAGCATTTCTGTTTTTCCACAGCCCCTCCAGCATTCACCATTTTCCTTTTCTGCTGTGTTAGCCAATCTGATAGGTGTATGGGGTTACCTCAGTGTTGTTTTAACTTGTATTTCTCTACTCAATACTGATTTAGAGCATTTTTTCATATGACTATTGAAAGCTCTGATTTTTCCTTCTGAAAACTGATTTTCATATCCTTTGACCATTTATCATTGGGGAATAGTTCTTATTTTTAAAAAATTGGCTCAGTTTCCTTCATAATAGACAAATGAGACTATTATCAGAGAAACTTGTTATAAATCCCTCTGTCCCCACAGTTTCTTGCTTTCCTTTTAATTTTAGTTGCATTGATTTTGTTTGTGCAAAATCTTTTTTTGTTTCATGTAATTAAAATTATCCATTTTGTTTAATGTGATACTCTCTGTCTGTTGTTTGTACATAAAATCTGCCCTTATTCATAGACCTGACAAGAATATTTTCCCTTGGTCCCCTAATTTGCTTATGATATCACTCTTTATGTCAAAATTATTTACCTATTTGGACCCTATTTTGGTATATGGTGTGAGATGTTGGTCTATGCCCAGTGTCTTCTAAACAGCTTTCCATTTTTTTCAGCAATTTTGTCAAAAAGAATTCTTGTTCCAAAAGCTTGGATTTTTGGGTTTATCAAACACTGTATTACTATGGTCTTTTACTACTTTAACTACCTAATCTATTTCACAGGTTCACCACTCTAGCCCATGTATACTTTGAATGATTTTCTTACTCACTTGGCTCAGAGCGCTTCTTCTTTGAGTTTGACATCACTGCAGTACACCAATTTCTCAGACAAAGCCAACAAGTCAATACTGAGTCCTCTGATTCCCAGTGTAATCCCTTCTGTTCATGAGGAGGATAAAACTCTTTTCCTTTTTTCTCTCTCTGTTTTCCTGACTCTGTTATACACATGTCATCTTTTCTTTAAAAGGCCAATTTCTGTCAATGATAGTGTGGGTTGTTACTAAGTGGAATTTTGCTGTACTAGCAAACTAAATGAAATAGTATAAGGATTGAGCAAAGAGAGCTGGACTACAAATCAGAAATAATACTTTTAAATTTAGAGCAGAAAACGGGTTTCTTTTTTTGTATCAAATTTGATCAAGACATTCACTTGCCAAAAAAATAATCCATACCTCCAATGTCTTATGGTTTCTATAGTAAAATGTAAACTCTTTATCTTCACACTTAAGATCTTCTATTAAATTATATAACTAAAGTTTATCTTTCCTATCTTATTTTTTATTCTTCTTTACTCATTCTGTGCTCTAGCCAAACTGGACATAATAGCTATTACTTGAAACTGATATAATGGTCATATGTTCAGACTGACTGTTTCCTCTACCTAGAATACATTTCTTTATTCCTACCTTTTAAAATTCTTATCTTCTTAAGAGATTAGAAAAGATGCCATCTCCTCCATGAAGTCTTCCCAGTTTCTATGAGCTAAATGTACTTTTTTTCAAATTTTCCCATGACACATGGCCTGGATGTCTCCTTTGTTCCTATTATGCCCCATTTATATTTTGTGCTTACTCATCTATCTTGTATCTTCCCAGTAGACTTTAAGTTCAATGAGTACAGAGACCATTGTTTTAAAATTTAAAATGAACGTACGTTCCTAATAAGAAAACATACCCCACTTCTCACCCAGCTTAATGACTTTAGTAAGCTTCCACTGGGGATCATGGAAATGCCGCATTCTCAAAAGAATAAAAAATCACCCAAAGGATAATTTTAAAAAAGGCACCTGCTAGGTACAAGTAGCCTGGAGATGGTGTCAGCAATGACTTCCCCATGAAAAGTGATGTAAAGGACACGTATGACTGGAAAGGGACTGGAAAGAGCCAGTCATATACTGAAGTAAAGGGGCAATAGATAACTTAAGTGTTTCCCTTGTATTCACTAAAAGATCTGAAGAGAACTGGTATTTATGTTGTCACATGAGTCTATGTTTTAATCTATGTAGATGTTCCCTCCAGTGATGCAGATATCAAACTTTCTACCACTTGGTAGATAATATTTGAAAGTTCCTCTATCTGAAAATGTTATGTGACCAAAGTGGTGATGAAACTCATCAAATATAATTCAAATAGTGCTCATGTGATAGACATAGTAGATGCATAATTGAAGCCTTTCTGAGTTTGTGCTCCATTGAAACATTTTGGGTCACTTCTACATCACAATGAAGTGTTGGAATAGGGCATGAATGGAGAATTGTATTGGGCCAATCCTATATGGGGGATGTATTTGTAAGGTTATGGACAAAAATTGCATAGGATGAGAAGGTATGGCTAGGTTGATTTGCTCTGGTGAATAGGGTACTGGCAATGATGAACTCACAGGCCCGTTAAAGCATCAGAATAATGATGCTATGGGTAGAGTGGTACATAAGCTGACAGTACATTACTTTAAAAAATAGAAAAAATCAATTATAGCATAAGTGCATTGTGGGAGCTTAGGGCACTTAGCAGTGAGCTTCCAGCCTCTCAATCCTCCATCGCATTCCTGAGTAGACTCCATTCATGAGAGCCTAAATTCAAATCCCAAGTTTGGAAAGACACAGTCCGCCTAGTTCACAAGAATCTCTTTGGATCATAAATTGAGTTAGCTGCAAAGTGAAGGAATGTAAGGGAAGGCTGCATATCAGCTGTTGGCAGAAGTTCTTGAAGGTTTCTAGAACTGCCAGTGAGGCACCTGAATCGAGTAGAGTAAGAGCCAGATGAAGGTACAGTTAAGGAAGTGGGGTTAGTTGGGGACAATGCAAGAGAGAACAGAGTACACTTGATGACCAAGGAAAGCAGCACAAATCGGAGGCCAAAGTATCAGTGACTTTTCTAAAATGAGTAAACATTATCTTTTTTCAATTTTGGATTTTGATACACACATTCATGTAAGTGCCTAAGTCATTTCTCACATGAAGGGCATATGCCAAATATTGGATAGTGTTCATTGTACGGATGCAAACATATGACAGCTTCTGTATATACAGAACTGACCTGTGTTCTGGGGTGGAGAAGTTCCTCTAGAGTCTCTGAGAGAAATCCATTCTCCTTGGGCATCTACATCCCTGTCTGATTGCTTATGTTGCCCAGGGATGCCCAAAACTGCAGTTTGAGGGAGAAATATTGCCTGAACCATAAAATTCCCTTCTTACCATGTGACAGGTATCTGGAAGTCACTAATGAGTGGTTGCAGTGGAGAGTGGGCATCATCCCAGTATTGCTTCATAACCTTCTCACCACATGCTAGGTAGAGGATAGGATCCCAAGACAAGCTATTGAACCTACAGTGTAGCTGAAATAGCAAAATGCGTTCCAAGTTCCAAAGAATTAATCAACAAACTTTTAGAACACAATTCCCCCTTTTAAAAAAATGGGTAACTTTTTCTTATCACCATTAATTCTCTCATATATAGAAGCCGAAAGCATTCAATAAATGTTAACCTATAACAATGAAATTAATTATATGCTTTACAAAACTCATGTAAGTTGCTTTGCTTTGTGCATTGTTAAATAAAATTCAGAATATTACCATCTGTTCATTATTAAAAATGTTATGGATTAAAACTTTCAATAGGACATATATTGAAATATTTTTTTTTCTTTTTTCGCCCTAATTAAGTAATTAATTTTTGGTTTTCAACATTCACATACAAAAGATTTTGAGTTTCAAAATTTTCCCCATCTCTCCCCTCCCACACCCCAAAACAGTGTGCATTCTGATTACCCCTTCCCCCAAGCTACCCTCCCTCCAATCATACCCTGTATTTCTCTTACCCCTTTCTCTATTTTCTTATAGGGTAGGAAAGAGTTCTATACCCTATTGCCCATATGTCTTATTTCCCAGTTGCATTTTTAACATCTGTTATTTAACAATTTTTAACTTTTGTTTTTGTAAAATTTTGAAGTTTTGAAACTTCTCTCCTTTCCTCCCTCCCCATACACCCCCATTGAGAAGAGAAACAATTCAATATAGGTTATACATGTGTAGTCAGGCAAAACACTTCCATAATAGTTATGTTGTGAAAGACTATCTATTTTTCTCTCCATCCTATCCTGCCCCCCCATTTATTCCATTCTCTCTTTTGACCCTGTTCCTTCTTAAAAGGGTTTACTTTTAATTACTCCTTCCTCCCATTTGCCCTCCCTTCTATCATAGATAAATTTTTATACCCAATTGAGTGTGCATGTTATTCCCTCCTTAAGTCAAATCCAATGAAAGTAAGGTTCACTCTTTCCCTCTCACCTCCCTCCTCTTCCCCTCCATTGTAAAAGCTTGTTCTTGTCTCTTTTATCTGAGAGATATTTTACCCAATTCTATTTCTCCCTCTCTCCTCCCAGTATATTCCTCTCTCACCCCTTAATTTTATTCTTTTAGATATCATCCCTTCATATTAAACTCATCCTGTGCCCTTTGTCTATATATATATATATATATATATATATATATATATATATATATATATATATATATATATATATATATATATATATATATATATATATATTATCCTTTCAACTACCCTAATACTGAGAAAACTCTGAAGGGTTACAAATATTATCTTTCCATATAGGAATATAAACAGTTCAACTTTAGTAAGCCTCTTATGATTTTTCTTTCCTGTTTACCTTTTCATGCTTCTCTTGATTCTTGTATTTGAAAGTCAGATTTTTCTATTCAGCTCTGATCTTTTCATCAAGAATGCTTGAAAGTCCTCTATTTCATTGAATGACCATTCCCCCACCCCTCAATTTTGCTGGGTAGGTGATTCTTGGTTTTAATCCTAGCTCCTTTGAACTCTGGAATATCATATTCCAAGCCCTCTGATCCCTTAATGTGGAAGCTGCTAGATCTTGTGTTACTCTGACTGTGTTTCCACAGTACTCAAATTGTTTTTTTCTGACAGCTTGCAATATTTTCTTCTTGACCTGGGAGCTCTGGAATTTGGCTATAATATTCCTAGGAGTTCTCCTTTTGAAATCTCTTTCAGGAGGTCATCAGTGGATTCTTTCAATATCTATTTTACCCTCTGGTCCTAAAATATCAGATAATTTCTTGAAAGATGATATCTAGGCCCTTTTTTTGATCGTGGCTTTCAGGCAGTCCCATAATTTTTAAATTGGTTCTCCTGTATCTATTTTCCAGGTCAGTTGTTTTTTCAATGAGCTATTTCACGTTGTCTTCTATTTTTTTTATTCTTTTGGTTTTGTTTTATAATTTCTTGATTTTTCATAAAGACATTAGCTTCCATCTGCTCCATTCTAATTTTTAAGAAATTATTTTCTTCAGTGAGTTTTTGGACTTCCTTTTCCATTTGGCCAGCTCTTATTTTTAAGGCATTCTTCTCCTCATTGGCCTTTTGGATCTCTTTTGCCATTTGGGTTAGTCTATTTTTTGGTGTTATTTTCTTCAGCATTTTTGGGGTCCTTTTTAGCAAGCTGTTGACTTGTTTTTCATGATTTTCTTGCATCACTCTCATTTTTATCCCAATTTTTCCTCTACTTTTCTTACGTGATTTTCAGAATCCTTTTTTGAGCTCTTCCATGGCCTGAGGCTAATTCACATTTTTCTTGGAGGCTTTAGATGTAGGAACTTTGACTTTGTTGTCTGTATGTTTTTATCTTCCTCGAAGTAAGATTCTGTAGTCTGATTTCCCCCCGGATTTCTCTAGCCAATTACTTGACTTTTGAGCTCTTTGTCAAGGTAGTTCTCTGCTTCCAGCGGGAGTGGGGTGGTATACTCTCAGCTGCTTGATCCCTCCTTAGAGCTCCATTTAAAAAAATATTTTATTTTTTCCCAATTACTGTATTAACAATTTAACATATTGAGTTCCAAATTTTCTCCCACCTTCCCTTCCTTTCCACCTTCTCTGAGACATAAGCAATTTGACATAGATTATACATGTGTAATCATGCAAACCATAATTCCATATTAATTGTGTGAAAGGAAACACAGACCAAAACAAAATTCATAAAAAATAAAGTGAAAAATAGTATGCTTTGATCTGCATTCAACCTCCATCAGTTCTTTCTCTGGAGGTGTATAGCATTTTTCATCATGAGTCCTTTGAAATTGTCTTGGATAATTGTATTATGAGAATATGTCATTCACAGTTGATTATTGTACAATATTGCTTTTACTGTGTACAATGTTCTCCAGGTTCTGCTCCCTTCACTTTGCATCTGTGCATATAAGTCTTCCCAGGTTTTTCTGAAATCATCCTAATTGTCATTGATTATAGCACAGTAGTATTCTATTACAATCATATACCCCAAGTTGTTCAGCCATTTCCCAGTTGATGGAAATTCCCTCAATTTGCAATTCTCTGCTACCACAAAAAGCACCACTAGAAATATTTTTGTACAAATATGTCCTTCCCATCCCCTCACTTTAAATCTCTTTGGGATACAGAGCTAGTAGTGGTATTGCTGGATCAAAAGGTATGCAAAGTTCCATAGCCTTTTAGGCATAGTTCCAAATTGCTTTCCAGAATGGTTGGAGTCCACCAACAGTGCAGTAGTGTCCCAATTTTCCCACATCCCTTCCAACATTTATCATTTTTCTTTTCTGTCATATTAGCCAATCTAATAGTTGTGAGGTAGTACCTTTGTTTTATTTGCATTTCTTTAATCAATAGCGCTTTAGAGCATTTTTTAATATGACTATAGATAGCTTTGATTTCTTCATCTGAAAACTGCCTGTTCATATTCTTTAACCATTTATCAAATTGAGGAATGATGTATATTCTCATAAATTTGATTCAGTTCTCTCTATATTTGAGAAATGAGGCCTTTATTGGAGATAATTGCTGTGAAAAAATTCCCCCTAGTTTTCTGCTTTCCTTCTAATCTTCATTGTATTGGTTTTGTTTATGCAAAACCTTTTTAATTTAATATGATCAAAATTATTCATTTTATATCTTATGATGCTCTTTATCTCTTGTTTGGTTCTAAATTCTTCCCATATCCATAGACCTGACAAGGAGATTATTCTTTGCTTTCCTTAATTTGTTTGTGATATCCTTTATGGCAAAATCATATACCCATTTTGATATTATCTTGGTATATAAAATGTTGGCTTATACCTAGTTTCTGCCATACTGTTTTGCAGTTTTTGTCAAATAGTGATTTCTTGTGCCAAAAGCTTAGGTCTTTGGGCTTATCAAACACTAGATTAATATGTTCATTTACTACTGTGTATTGTGTACCTAATCAGTTCCACTGACCAACAACTCTATTTCTTAACCAGTACCATTGCTTTGATGATTACCATTTTATAATACACTGTGAGATCTGGTACAGGAAACTTTTTTTTCAATATTAGTGATAGCATGCATCCAGGAAGGCATGTCAAGCATAAGAATTCCTCTTAGTAAGATTTGAGAGAAAGCCTATTTAAAATCAGAGAAAGTCATGAATGTGGAAATAGAGGATCTGAGTTTAGATTCTGTCTCTGAAAATACTGTGTGACTTTGGCCAACTCACTTTAGCTCTTTTGTCCTTAAGCAGCTAGATGGCATACTGGATAGAGGTATGGAAAAGAAATCAGGAAGATTTAAGTGCAGTCCAACCTTAGATACTAGTTGTGTGAGCCTGGGCATGTCAACCTCTGTTTGCCTCAGTTTCTTCATCTATAAAATGGAGATTAATAATAACATCTACCTCCTAGGATTATTGTAAGGCTAAAAGTAAAGCAATATTTGTAAAAACATTTTGCAAATCTTAAAGCACTATGTAAATGCTAGTTATTATTATTGTTTTGTCATCCATAAAGATGTCTGTGTTAGATCAAAAGATTTCTAAGTTCTTTTCCAGAACTAAAAATATTTTTTGAAATTCTATAGTATTACAAGTGAGTATGAATGAAATGAACAAATCTATTGAGAACCTTTATGATATGTAAGGTCTTATATGTCACTTTAGGGGGCCATTAAGAATGTGAGGATACAGTACCTGATCTGAAGGTGATTATAATCTAGAGGAGGATGGAAAACTCCATTTAAGGGAGTACAGTAAACAATAAATTAGTAAAGGCAAATTAGTATTTCAATTCAATGAACATTACTTATGTATCTACAATATGCAAGGCCCTTTAGGCACCAGGGATGTAAAGACATCATTGTTTTCCCTATCCAAATTTGCAGAGAAATCCTTCTTGAATTCTTGGGGGGTGGTAGTGTAAGGGGAATTCCAGACTCCAGATTAAGAATTCTGGATGTAGAGTGTAGGAAGGGGCTGAACATGAAATGTCTCTATAGGTAGGTTGGAGCCAGTTTGTGGAGGTTTTTTAAATGTCAGGCTCAGGTGTTTGTATTTTGTCTTTTGGGAATTAGAGAACCATTGAAAATTTTTGAGCAAGACAGTGACATGGTCAGATTTATGCCTTATAATGATTATTTGAGCAACTCTGTGGAAGTTCAATGAGAGAAGGGGAAGACTGGAAACAGAGATTCTGCTTAGGAGGCTATTGGTAATAGTTTGGGCAAGAGGTGATGAGAATCTGACAAACTGATATATGTAGATATCAGGGTAAGGGCATGCCATATGTTAATATGTATGTATGTATATTTTATTCTGAATTTAAGAAATAAAACAAACATTTTCATAACATAGAATAGAAAAAGATGATTATGCATGAAACTGCAAATCTGTTATGTATAACTTGCTATTTCTTTTAAATGTATAATAAAATTATTTTTAACTTTCTTTTTTCCCCATTTCTTTTCTTCTCTCCCCTCTTCCTTACGCGACATATGGCTACCATTGGATATAAAGAGTAATTATGGAAAACTTGCAGACCCCAGATTGACCCATGCAGGAACTCAGACTAGATATCCTCTCAGAAGTGAGCAGAGCTCAAAACTAACATAAAGTCTAAGTCAAGAAATAGACTGAAAGAATGAGCAAACCAAAAAAGAACCCAAACACAAAGAGCTTCTGTAGTGACAGAGACACTCAAGGCACAAACACAGAAGACATTGACTTGAAAACACAAGCAAAGCCTCAAATAAAAGAATGCATATTGAACATAAGCCCAATAAGAATTCCTAGAAGAGTTAAACAAAGAGATAAAGAGCAGAAAAGCAAAAAAAAAAAAAAAAAAAGATTTTAAAAATAAGAGTGGTAGAGGAAAAAATGAGAAAAGAAATGAGAGCTATTCAAAAAAGTTATGAAAGGAGAACTAGCAGCTTTGTAAAAGGGGTATAAAATATCATTAAAGAAAATAATTCCTTAAAAATTAGAACTGACTAAATAGGAACTAATGACTTCAAGAGACATAAAGAAGTAAAAAACAATGTCAAAAGACTAAAGAAAAGAAAATATGAAATATATGATGGAAAAAACAACTGATCTGAAAAATAGATCAAAATCATCTGTCTCCCTCAAAACCATGAACAAAAAAAAGATCCTAGGCATATTTCAAGAAATTGTAAAGGAAAACTGCCCAGATATCTTAAAACCAGATGGCAAAGTAATGGAAAGAATCCAGTTACCTCTTGAAAAACAACTCCAAAATGAAAACTCTCAGGAATATTGTTGCTCAAATATATAACTTCCCGGTCAAGGAGAAAATACTGGAAGCAGCCAGAAAGAAAGAATTCTGCTACCATAGAGCCACAGTCAGGTTCACATAAAATTTAGCAGCCACTGCTTTAAAGGACCAGAGGACTTTGAATATGATATTCTAGAAGACAGAAGATCCAGGATTACAACCAAGAATGACTTACTCAGCAAAATTAAATACAAATCTTGCAGGGGAAAGTGGATATTTAATGAAATAAAGGACTTTCAGGCATTCCTGATGAAATGATTAGAAAATTTAACATTCAAACACAGGACTGAAAAGAAACACAAAAAGGTAAGTACAGGTGAAATCACAAGAGACAAATTAAAAGTTAAACTGTTTGCATTATTACAAGGGAAGATGATACTATAACCCCTCAGAACTTTATCATCACTAGGGGACTTTGAGGGAGTCTAACTAGATGTAGTGCCTTATTTCAACAGTCCCAAAAGAAGAATGGAAGGATGGAGAACAGGAAGGAGGAAAGAGAGAAAGGAAGAATGGGGGAACATTATCTCACATAAATGAGATATTTAATGAAGAGGTTATACAGTGAAGGGGACAGTGGAGGGGAGAGGATGACACTTGAACATCACTCTCATCTGAACTGGTTCAAGGAGGGAAGCACATACATACACACACAATTTGGTTTAGAAATGTGTCTTACCTAAAAGTGAAGTAAGAGGGAAAAGAGTTAAGAGAAGGGCAGGAATGGTGTGTGTCTGTGGGGAATAAGACAGAAACTAGGTTAAGGGAGGCTGTGGTCACAAGCAAAAGACTTTTAAAGGGGGGATGGAGTAAAAAAAAGAGAGGGACAAGTATAATAGAATATGATGGAGGGAAATACCAGTTAGCAGTCATAATTATGAATGGGAATAGGATGAACTCACCCATAAAATGGAAGAGGATATTAGAATCCAGAATCCAACAATATATTGTTTAACAAGAAATATACTTGAAACAGAAAGATAGACTTAGAGTTAAAATAAAGGGCTAGAGCAGAATCTCTTATGTTTCAGTTGAAGTAAAAAAAAAAAGCAAGAGTGGCAATCATGTCAGACAAAGCAAAAGCAAAAATGGATTTAATTAAAAGAGATAAACAGGAAAAGATAAAAGTAAACTGCATTTTACTAAAAAGTACATAGACAGTGAATTAATATCAGTACTGATCATAGGTGTATCAACTTGTATAGTATCTAAATTCTTAAAGGAAAATAATGAATTACTGGAGAAAATAAGAGAGTAAAACAGTAAAAGTAGGGAACTTCAGTTTACTCCTTTTCAGACCTAGATAAATCTAACCATAAAATGAACAAGAAAGAAGTTAGGCGATGATTAGAATTTTAGAGGTTAGCTATGATAGATCTCTGGAGAATATTTAATGGAAATAGAAAAACAGATAGTTCTTCCTTTATTTAAGTGGATTGTTTCACAGATCTCTACCAAAAGCATAATGCTTTTTTTTTTTTTTTTTACATAATGCAAATTTGCTCCTGTATATGGGGAAGGAAAGGAAGGAGCAGGTAGGGGACCACACACCCATGGAGGGAGGGGCCCAGTACATGCTTCAAGGACACATAGGGACCAAAGACAGAGAACTTAGAGTAGGAAGAGGAATATAGTAAGATATGGAGAGGGTGGGCATAACAGGGCAAAGGTCTCCTCTTTTGTGGTGGAGGTCTCAAGCCAATCCCCTAAACCTATCACACCTGTGGTGTTGATCTCTCCATGTATCGATTCTTCTGCTTTCATTTGGAGAATTTCTTAAAGGATGTGTGTGTCTGTGTGTGTGTGTGTGTGTGTGTGTGTCTAGGGGACAGAAGCCAGGAGCACTGAACCAAGGGACAGGAGCAGAGAGAAAACCCAATACCATACAGTAAAGTTAATATATGTGTATTTTTGGGGATGCTGATTTTTTTTTCACAATTCTTTACCTAAAATGAATTTACTTACAGTGAAAATGGACCGTATACCTATTCTCAGCTGTGTATAGCACTTTCGCAAAAATTGACCATCTGTTAGGATATAAAAACCTCACAAATCAACGCAGAAAGGCAGAATTGTTAAATGTTCTGACAATAATATAGTAAGAATTACATTCAATAAAGTGCCTTTGAAACATAGATTAAAAATTAATTGGAAAAAACGGTTGGGTCAAAGAACAAACCACAGAAACAATTATTTCATCAAAGATAATGCCAATAAAGTTACCAAAATTTTGGGGATACAGCTAAGGCAGTACTTAGGGGAAATTTTATATCTTGAAATGTTTATAGCAATAAAAGCAAAAGTAGATGAAGGAATTGGGTATTTAATTAAAAACTAAATTGGGTATGTTATTAGAAAAAATTAGAAAATCAATAAATTAAATCCCCACTAATTAAACACTTACATAGAAATCCTGAAAAGCAAAGAGATTTTAATGAAATGGAAAATAAACAACAGCAATAACATTGAATTAAATAAAATTAGGAGCTGGTTTCTTGGGGGGGAAAACATTGACTAATTTCATAAAAAGTGAAGAAAGTAGCAAGACAGGAGGCATGGTAGGAGAAAAAGATTGATATTTAAAATCATAAAGAGAGGCTTCGAAGTTCACCTTTCACGTCTCTCCTTTTTTTCCCCTTTCCCTATTTCTTCCCTTCCCTTAGGCTGTTTGATTTATTAATTCAATAAGTATTTATCATTTATGCAATGTGTGCAGAAAGCTGTACTTATAGTTCAGTGGGGGATGTGGCAAATACACAGATAATAAAAAATATGTGAATAGTATATCAGTTCAGTCAATTATGTCTAATTCTTTGTGAACCCATTTAGGGTTTTCTTGGCAAAGATACTGAAATAGTTTGCCATTTCTTTCTCCACTTCGTTTTCCAGATGAGGAAACTGAGGCAAACAGGGTTAAGTGACTTGTCCAGGGTCACGCTGAGGCCAGAGTTGAACTCAGGAAGATGAGTCTTCTGCACTCCAGGCCTGGCACTTTATCCACTGTCCCACCTTGTTGCCTGATTAGTACGTAAGGGATTTACAAAACAAAGTACTATGTAGGGTCTACTATTCACGATTACTAAATGGAGGGATTGGGGAATATTTTATGAAGTGAGTAGCATTTGAATTAGATTTTGTTGGCTGTAGAAGAAAGGGTGGAAAAAGGAAAACCTTTTCACTTGTTGGGTAAAACATGAACCCAAGCACAAAGGTCAGAAAGTTTGAAGGAGTGGAGGTGGACAGAGATTAGTCCAGTTTCAGTTCTGTATTGAATGTGTATAGTGAAGTCATATGAGATGACTGTAAAAGAAGGTGTGTGTGTGCGCGCGAGCGTGTGTGCGCATGCATGCATGTGTGCGTGCGTGCACACATGTGCGCCCATGAGTGGGTATGCATGCCAGAATGAGGAAGGCTTTAAGTGTAAGAAAAAGTAGTTTGAACTTCACCCAGCAGATCTCAGACATTTGATACTCACTAGCTGTGTGACCTTGGGCAAGTCACTTAATCCCAATTGCCTCATCCTGGGTCCTCTCCAGTCACCTTGATGAATATCTATCTAGTCACTGGATTCAGATGGCTCTGGAGAAGTGAGGCTGGTGACCTGCACAGCCTTCCCTCACTCAAAACAAAGTCAAGTGCAAGTCATGTCATCATTTCTCTGAAGGCATGGTGTTCTTTGGCAACGAAGGATGAGCACGCACACACACACACACACACACACACACACGGAACTATTTGAGATTTTTGAGCAGGGGAATGAAATGATTTAGATACATACCAAAGGAAGGTGATTCTTGTAGTAATGTCAAGAGGGGACAGAAAGGAGAGGTGGAATGACCTGTTAGTAGGTTATTTCAGTAATCCAAGGTGGGGTGGTCTATTAGGAACCATTCAGATTTCATAACACCATTCTGCCTTCTGAGCATCAGTTAGTCTGTTTCTAGCCACAGATGAATCTAACTCAATTCAGCTAGTTTAGCTTCCT
The DNA here is from genome assembly GCF_028372415.1 of Notamacropus eugenii. Classification (NCBI taxonomy): domain Eukaryota; kingdom Metazoa; phylum Chordata; class Mammalia; order Diprotodontia; family Macropodidae; genus Notamacropus; species Notamacropus eugenii. The sequence goes on from NC_092874.1 coordinate 65,997,648, forward strand.
TCTTATTAAAGAGATTACCCATGTTCCTTTCTTGACCTGTGCTAGTTGCACATAGTAGGTTCTTATATTTTGGTGGAGATGGAGGACACTAGTGCCAACATCTGTATAAAGGGATATTATCCTTCAGATACTTAGTTTTCTTCTCTCACTGGTGCCATTTTTTGGGGCCCATGTAAAGTTTATCTACCTCCTCTATTACCTACTTCTCCCTTGAGTATGTAAATATACAAAGTATCCACACCATCCTTCCCTATGAATTTTGATAAAGGCAGTTGATGGTGAGGGACAATTTGCCTCTGCTACGTGATTCAAAAAAGCTCCCTTACAGTGTTAAGGGAGGTGCCCTGAATACTCCAAGTCCCTAAGTCTCTCTGAAGCCTTTCTCTGTCAGTAGCTGGGCCTCTTCTACAAGCCTCAGGCAGAGCTTTTCCTGAAACTCTTTTCCCCCAAGGGCAAATCACAATGACAAGCTGAAATGTTTTCTACTTGCTTTAGGACTTCAGCTTCTACTTGAAATCCACTGCAGTGCTTAAAAAACGAAGATATCCAAACAGAAAGCAATTTTTAGTAAACCTGAGCATAAACTCCAAGGGCATGAAGACTTTCCCTCCTCCCTGCCTATCTAGGGTGGGGTACAGGCTGGGGAGAGTCATTCCACTCAGAAGCTAGGTTGATATTCTGTGAAATGCTTGTTTTATTCCACAAATTAAATATAAAATAAATTTTACAAAAAGACTTAATGAAGTATTTCACTTTCCATGCATCTGATCCTACAACAACCCCATCGTAATAATAACAGCATTTATATTGCTTTATGGTTTGCAAAATGCTTCAGAATCTTAACTTATCTGACAGCAACCCTGTGAAGTAAGTGGCATTATTGTCTCCATTTTGCAGCTGAAATAACTGAATTTGTTAGAGACTCGCTCGGGGTCTCCCAGTTAGTAAGCGTCTGAGGCAGGATTTGAACTCAGATATTTCTGACTATGTCCAGTCCTCTCTCTGGGATACGACCTACCTGGCTCATCAAAGAGGTGATATTCTCAGTTTTTCTATAATGCATGTTTGAAAAATACAAATTTGTTTAGCTGATACTGAACATTTTGAGTGTAATGTGAATTTGAATTCTCGAGTTTGCTTTTGTGGAATTTCTTCCCCAAGAAACATAAAAAACTTACAAATTAGTCACACTTCACAATAACTCAAAAGCTGCAACCCTGCTGAACCTATTTCTACCAGAAAATGTCAGGGTATTGTCTAGGTAAAGTGCTATATTTATTGTGGTAGATCTTCTGGTGTAGTAAGAGGTATCATTAGGAGAGGGGCTGGTCCTCTAGGGTCCCAAACCCCCCTCCTGCCCAATCCCCTTATATTGCAGGTTCAAGCCTGGAGTTGTAGCCTGGCCCAGAAGGAGGGCTGAGCAACAACCTGAATCCACTATTTATTGAAGTATTTATGTTATTTCTTAACCATTTAACATATGTAAAACCATGCTACCTTTTTTTTTTTAAATTAGGTTCTTTTTTATGTGTCACTAATGAAGTTGTTGAATTTTGTGTCTCTATCCCCATCTCTCCCATAAGACTTGTGGTTTTATTGCATAATTTTTTTTTCACATTGTGGTATTTTTCTGGAGCAAATATGTGGAGTTACAGCAGAACTGTCCACGTTTATTATTATCCTGGTCTTAAATATGAGGGCAATGATTCTTAGAGACTTGAGTGATTAGCTCTTGATCACACAGTTGGTTAAATGGTTCAGGTATTGTTCAAAGCCAGATTTCTATTGATTCCTATTCCAGCATCCTTCCCACTGATATATTCCCACAGATAATAGTTCAGAAAGAGAAAGACTTGCTACCTGATTTTAGGCATTTTCACCTTTGCCTCTGTGTTTCTTGGTGTCCTTATCTATAAAATATAGTAGGGGCTTAGACTAGACAACTTCTTGTGAACTTAAAAAGACATTACAGTTTTTTTCTCACTTCTATTTTGTCTTTAGAGACAAATATCACAAAGCATCACAGACAAGGATTGTAAAGAAACATTTCTTATCGTTGAGTGGAGCATCTGTAATTTAAAAAAAAACTATTCTCCAGACTCATCCCAACAATATTAGTACTTAAATGTCAGAATTGCAAGATTGACCTTAAAAAGTAGTGTTTTCACAGTTCATTCCTTTGTTTGCCTATTTTTAGACTTAATCTCTCATTCAGCAGAATACCCCTAGTCACTTACCCTCCTGTTTTCTTTGTTACTGAACATTTAATAGATAGAATTAATTTATGGAGGTGTTTTTTCTCATGTGGTTTTGAAGATGAATGATTTCTGGAAATCTGGAGAAAACAAATGGTTTTGGATTACAGTTTTTTTAGTTATCTGTTCATTTCAAGCATATAATTTTTCTCCTGAAGTTTTACTTTAACATTAAAAGGAATTTTTTTCATTAGAAATAAAATATTGCAGACCTTTGGGTTTTCATGCTATCATGACCTTACTTTAGGAATGCTGTTTAGATCTTCCCTCCCCCACCAATTATTTGTTTTTGTGAATCCCTACTCTCCATCAATAAATAAGTTATCAGAAATTAATGTGTGTTGAGTGCCCATTGTCAGAAATTTCAAGAAGGGATATGGAGACAAATGCAAAAAGACAAAGACCCAGCTTTCAAGAATCTCATATGAGAGACAGCACATTTGCAGCTTGGTACTGCCTGAACATTCAGATTGATCAGGGGAGGTACAAATGGAAGCATTACCTAGAAATATAACAATATAAGGTATTAGGTGCATATACCCGAATGAGGAAAATAGACAGGGTTAGTAAAGACAAAAAGTAATCCACCTTTTCCACAAAAGTGAAATTGCTCTTCCCACTGCTTCCATAAAAGCATGTTTTTTTTCTAGATTTTACTCCATTTGAAAATAGCTGAAAGTAGATATTGAGATTGAATAGAAGTAGTAAGAGATTTCCATAATATTGTTATATGATTTTGGACAAACTACCGTCTTAACCTTTACTCTATTCTAGGACTGTCATTATGGCAGAATAGATACAGGGACCTAGCAAACACTTCAAGGTTCTTCTGGACAGATGCATTGCCCTGAGCACACACAGGGCTTTTCCAGGCAGATGAATTCTCTGTTGGGTTTTTAATGCAGTTATGGAATTCACCAGGTGGTCTTCAGGTGGCAAGGCCTCAGGGAAAAATACCAGTAATCCGTGAATGATCTTCTCTGCCCTGACCTCCAAATCTATACCTGAGCATTCCTATCCCCCCAACCCCCACTCTTTGCCAGGTATATTCAGCAATATATTTATAAAGAAAGAACTCTGAGATTGGAGAACAGCTTTAGTCCAGACTGAGAAGAGGAAATGACTCGAAAGAGATGGAGTGTTGTTAGAAGTGATGCTGACAAGGATTAAGAGTGTTAAGGCTAAACTGGAGGCAGCTGAGAATAAACTGCTAAGTAAATCAGAGACATCTTTGGAATGCTATCTAAGTTACAAATGACAATGACAAACTAGAAAGAGTTTCCTTAGAGGGTTTCAGTGGTAATCTCCTCTACTACTTCAGTTGACATGGACCAGTTCCCTTCCCCTCCCCTTCCCTCTCTTCTTTTCCCCTCCCCTCTCCTCCCCTCTTCTCCTCTTCCTCTTCCTCCCTCCCCCACATCTGCTTTGGATCATACAGTTAGAATTGGAAGAGATCTTAGGAAAAATTTAGTCCAATTCCCTAATTTTACAGATAAACTGAAACAGGCTGAAAGGGTTAAATGACTTGCCCAAAGTCACACAGATAGCTAAGAAGTAAAGCACAGTATTTGAATCTAAGTTTTCGCACTAAAAATTTAGTGCTTTTTTTTCTTTGCCAGTGTTTTCATTGCATTCAGTTTTATTTTTCCCTACTCATAGTAACGTTTTGTGTTTCCCAGGTCTTTTCTCTCTAGCACATCAGAGTATTTTTCCATTGCTCTAGAGTGACAAGGGTTATGATCTCCATTTTGCAGATGGAAAAACTGAGACATAAATAGGTTATTTGAATTGCTCAAGGCAATTCAGAGTCAGCAGCAAGGATGGGAATAGAAACAGGCTCTTTTAATTTCTTTTCCTGTATTGTAATGACAGACTGTGCTGTCTCTCTTGTGAATTGTATTCCCTTACTCAGTGCTTTAAATGGGGGCTGTGCCAGCTGTCATTTTGTTTCCCCACACCCAGAATTGCTCAAACCAATGTTAACATTCTTTATTTGATTACAGAAGCATCAAGGAAGTTCAAGGTTGATAACAAACACATGCAGTCAACCTTGGATTATTTGGTTTGCAGATCATTGTATTTTAGCATCATGGAAATTTAGAGCTGCAAGGAACATAGAGATTATATAGGATGACTCCTTAATTTTACAGAAGAAATGGATACTCAGAGGATTAGAGAGCTTTTCTCCCCCCACTTTTAGTGAGTAGCATAACTGGATATTGAATCCAGTTCTCCTGATCCTCCATTTAGCACCATTTTTACTACTCTACGTAATTTTCTTGTATAAAATTTTCCTACCCTTTGGTAAAGTCAGAATGTCTTAAAATAGCATGTTTTTTTTTTTTTGTAATGTTTAACAGTCACTGCCATACAATTGTGATTTTATCCCCCCCACCTACCCCCCACTCCCCCCCTCCCTCCCCATGACTGCATACAATTCTGTATAGATTCTACATATACTTTCCTATTGAGTATATTTTCACTATAGTCATGCTATGTAGTCAGACTAAGATAAATGAAAGAAATCGTATAACAAATCAGAACATGATACACAAACATGATCTGCTACAATATGTGAGTGACTTCCATATTTCTCTCTCTGAGTGTGGCAGGCATTTTGCCTTGAGATCCTCCATTGGGATTTTTTTTTTTTTTGGTAAGAAGTTCTTGTGTTATTACAAAAATCTAAGTCTACCAGAAAAAACTCTCACACACTGTGGTTGTTGCTGTGCATAAAGTTCTCCTGGTTCTGCTCCTTTCACTCAGCATCAGGTCATATAAGTCCTTCCAGGCCTCTCTGAAGTCTTCTTGTTCATCATTTCTTATGGCACAATAGTACTCCATTACATTCATATACCATAATTTATTCAGCCATTCCCCAATTGATGGACATCCCCTTGACTTCCAGTTTTTGGCAACTACATAGAGTGCTGCTATAAATATTTTTGTACATGTGGGACGCTTTCCCATTTTTATGATCTCTTGGGGATATAGTCCTAGTAGCGATATTGCTGGGTCAAAGGGTATGCACATTTTTGTAGCCCTTTGGGCATAGTTCCAAATTGCTCTCCAGAATGGTTGGATGCACTCGCAGCTCCACCAACAATGAATTAGTGTTCCAACTTTCCCACATCCTCTCCAGCATTTATCCTTTTCTTGTTCTGTCATGTTTGCCAATCTTATAGGTGTGATGTGGTACCTCAGAGTTGTTTTGATTTGCATCTCTCTAACCAATAGTGATTTAGAGCATTTTTTCATATGATTATAGATAGCTTTAATTTCTTCCTCTGAAAATTCCCTGTTCATATCCTTTGACCATTTATCAATTGGGGAATGACTTGTATGATTGTACATTTGGATCAGTTCTCTATGTATTCTAGAAATGAGGCCTTTATCCCCAAGCTTAGCTGTAAAAATTCTTTCCCAATTTACAACATCCCTCCGGATTTTGGTTGCATTGGGTTTGGTTGTGCAAAAACTTCTCAGTTTAATGTAATCAAAGTTATCCATTTTGCATTTCATAATGCATTCTATCTCTCCTTTAGTAAAGAATTCTTCCCTTCTCCATAGATCTGATAAATACACTATTCCTTGCTTCTCCAGTTTATTCATGGTATCAATCTTTATACCTAAATCATGTACCCATTTGGACTTTATTCTTGTGTACGGTGTCAGGTATGGGTCTATGCCTAATTTCCACCACACTGTTATCCAGTTTTCCCAGCAATTTTTGTCAAACAATGAGTTCTTATCCCAGAAGCTGGGGAAAATAGCATGTTTATTTCTATAATTCAACAATATAAAACAGAAAAAAAAATGACATTGGCAGCAGCCATAATTGGTCTACCTAACCCTCACTCTAGTTGAAGACTTTGGCCTCCTCTTAATTCTTCTCACCTCAGGACATTAAAGCATCACCTCTGCTATTTTATAATATTCACTACACTGAAACTGTATCATCATAATGTACCCCTCCCCACTTCCTTATTGCCATGCCACCAACAGAAAATATACATATACCTAGAAAATTTACATTAACTTTCTGGGCTAGGTAATGACACTACACATTTTACATGGTACTTTAAAGTTTGCAAAGTACTTTGCATTTCTTTGGAGCCCCATGATAGCCCTGTGGGTAGGGACTATGTAAGTTAGTGTACCCATTTTACAGATAAGGAAATGGAGGCTCAGAGAAATTATGTAACTTGTATTTGGTCCCACATTTAGAACATGTCAGGTACAAGATCCGAATTTAGCTCTTCCTTGCCTCTTTTTTTGTATCCCTAGTACTTTGCGCAGTGCCTGGAACATAGTAGGTACTTATCGATTAATTACTAAGTCCGGAATTCTTACCTATGGTAACATATTGCCTTCCATGATGAAATGTCAAGGGGTAGCCTCTATGACACAAAACCAGTGAACATAAATAGAAAAGGACAAATTCTTTCCAATACCTTGGACATCTTGGTTTACCTCTGGTCCTTAGTTTTCTCATTTATAAAAAAGGGGGAATTTGATTAAGTAATCTCGAAGCAACCCTAGAATACTGTGATTCTACTCTTTTATTCCAGTACAATTCAACCAGCATTTTTATTAATCTTTATTAAGAGCCTACTGTGTGCTCCCTGTGTTAAGCACTGGCATTAAAAAGATAAAACAAAAATAATTTCTGCCTTCAAGGATATTATGATCTGGTAAGATAGAAGGTCTCTGCCCTCAAGGAGCTTACAATCTAATGGAGAAGACAAAACACAGAAAACTTAAATGGAGTTTGGGAGTTCCTGGCCCCCACCATCCAATCAGACAGGCAGAGGGTAGTGATGAGGTAGAGTACCAAGGCTTATGAGGTTTTACAACATGATGAGGTTATCCTAATAATGAACTTCCTGGGTTATGGGGGAGAATTCAGTTGAGAAAGTTGCAAAGTAGGGTAGCCAGTCATTTTGCTGTTCAGATTACTGTTTTATAGTATAGTTTGAGATCTAATACTACTAGGCTGCCTTTCTTTCTACCTCCCCTCTCCCCATTATTTCGCTTGAGATTTTTAAATTGTATTTTTGTTTTTTTCTAGCTCTATAAAGTAATCCTCTGGTAATTTGATTGGTATGGTCATGAATAAATAAATAATTTTAGTGTTATCATTTATTTATTTTAGTGTTATCATTTATATATACACATACTATACATATAATTATAATCAAGTAATATTATCTTATATATATGCTTACACATACATGAATACATATACAATCGGAATATATACACATATACAATATATGTACATATTGTATATAATCTTTTCAGAAGAAAGAAGAGGTGAGCAGTAACAGCTAAAGGTGCCAGGAAAGGTTTTTTGTAGAAGATAGTGAATGTGCTGAATCTTAAAGGATCCCATCCTTAAAGGATTCCATTTTCTTTTCAAAGATTTCTGAGTTAGTGTACGACTTTAATTTGGAGAGTTTTATCTTTGTATTGATGTTCCTGATAAGATTGTGGCAAATGCCTCCTCCAATGATAGCATTGCCTCCCTTAAATCCACTAGAGTTTGTAGGTTGACCTGAGGTAGATAGAATCATAGGATCTCAGTGTTATAAGGGACCCCAGAACTCATTTATGTCTGGACCTCTATCCCTAAAGCATTTATTCCAGTATTGAACTTATAAAGTGAAGACAATGAATGGTGTGATGCCTGTAAGGAGAGAGAGAGAGAGAGACAGACAGACAGACAGAGATTGACTGCATTGCCAAAAAATAACAGGGTGATTACAGAGTCCTTAAAAAATTACCTGTTTCTGTTTTTTGGTGCTCATTCACTGTATCATTAAATATTATAACATTTTTTAAACAAATTTTTTGTAAAGAAGTACATATTGTTTACTTTGGTGGCTTCATTCTTTTTTTTAATGTGTGCTCATAGTAGTAGATGAAATACGATGTGATTAGTTTATCCTTTCTGGTCCCTATGCTATTTTTTGGCTCTGTGGTTCCAGTGGTAATTCCCCATAAATTATAGCAATATCTTAGATTTGATCTCGGTGGCACAATAGTCTTTTGATTCTTAATGGTCATAGAGTCTTTAGTGATAAATTGCAATGAAGTGAGGTAAGCATTTATTTCTTCAACTCTGGGTAGAAGCTGATGACTATCTCTGTGACCAACTACAACTGTCAACAAAATATAAATATATCATATTACCAACACTACATCTGAGGCTTTGTGCTTAGATAAGAACAAAAAACTTGTAGAATGTTATCCAGAACATTATTAAATAATTGTCCAAAGCTCATCTTAAGGTTGGCCTTTTTTACCCCACCTCTATCCTCATTGCCTTTTTAGAGGATAAGTTTTGAGTCCTAAGAAGTTTGAATTTATAGAGCTCAAAGAACTTTATGAATTGTCTTCCCTTATATCCTGTATTGATATAAAATTATTTAACCCATAATTTTTAGTTAAAAACATTGAGATACAGAATTATTGGGGACTACCCAACAGTAATCCCTTTTCTAAATCACTATACTGTTGGCAGGGATTATTTAAATTTAAATTTGACACCACTGATTTATAGGAACTCTCTTCTTATAGAAAATATAATGTAGAAACATTCTTATTAATAGCTCACATTTATGTATTTCTTCAAAGTTGATGTAACACTTTACTCACGATAACCCTGGCAGGTTTCATAGACCCATTTTACAGATGAGAAACAGAGGGTCAGAGAGATTAAGTGACTTTCCCATAACCATACAGCTGAAAGTATTTGAGTAAGGACTTACAAAATTTGACAGTTTTTCATAGATCTAAATGACCATCTAGATAAATGCAAATATAAAAAAATCACTAATATAACATACTAGACAAGTGGTCATTCACCCTCTGCTTAAGGACCCCCTGAAAGGGGGGACTTGCCACCTCTTATCATCTCTATATAAACAATTCTCAAATCTATTATATAGCCCTAACTTCTTTTCTGACTTTAAGACTTGCATCTTCCTTACATGTTTATTGAAATCTAAGATTGGCTATCCTATAGACATCCTAAACTCAATGTGTCCAAAACAGAACTAATTATAGCTCTTCCCCCACCCCCAATAAAAAAGCCATCCCTCTCCTCTTTTTAACTTCCCCATGATTGTCAAGGGCACCACCATCATCTCAGTCATTTAGGCTCCCTACATTAGTTGGGTCTCCTCACTTTCTCTCACCTCCCCTTTGCCAAGTCCTGTCAATTCTGCCATCACAACCTGTCTTGTAAACAGCTCCTTTTCTCTTCTAACACTGCCACAATTTTGGGTTTCATTGATCAACTTTTCTATTTCTTAACTAGTACCAAATTGTTTCAGTGATTACTGATTTGGAGTATAATTATAGCATAAAGTTATAGTATAGTTAGTATAGTATAGTATAGTATACATAATATAGCATATAGTATGGCATATAGTATAGAGTTCTGCAACTGCAAGTTGCTCTTCCTTTCCACTTTTCTCTCCCTTGTTTCCCTCAAGATCCTTGACCTTTTTTTCTCTAGATGATTTTTTTATTATTGTTGTTATTATTTTTGGTATAGGTCATAATCATCTCACACCTGGACTATTGTAATAGTTTGCTTCTTTGTCTCCCCACTTCAGGTCTTTCTCTATTCTAGTCCATTCTACTCTCAGCTATCAGAGTGGTCTTCCTATAGGGTAGGTCTGAATCTGTTTACCCTCTCTCTATTCAATAAAGTCCAGTGACTCCCTGTTACCCATGGAATAAAATATAAATCATGTTTGTCTTTTAAAGCTTTTCAAAACCTAATCCCTTCCTACATTTTCAGTTTTTTTACACTCTACTCCCTTTTACATATTCCCTGATCCAGTGACACTGGCCTTCTTGCAGTTTCTCCCATATGACATTCTATCTCCCAATTACATGTTATTTTCATGAACTTGGAGATGGAAGTGACATTAAAGATCACCTGGACTAATACTTTCATTTTACAGATGAGGAAACTAAGACCCCAGAAATCCATAGTGATTTGCAAGTAGCAGAGTTAAGATTGAAATCCAGTTTCTTTGATTCCAAATCCAGAGCTCATTCTATTACATCACACTATCTCCTACACTTATGTAGCAGTAGTGACAACTACTGACACTGTTGCTTATGAGAACAGGCCCCCAAATCTGAAATAATTTTAGATAGAAATTTATTAGGCAATTTAGTACAGGAAAATGAGCCAGAGGGGAAGTGTGGTTCTCTCCAGATTCTGGAAGATTCATGTGATATAGGATTTTGGCAAAGGTTTCTCAAACAGGTTTCCCATGTATTCAGTTAAGCAATTTTGCTGAGAAGGCAGTTCTAAAGCAAGGTGGATTGAGATAGTTTTGAGTAACTGTAACCCAAAACAGAAGCTTGGGGTGGATTCCTCTGGAGTTCCTGGGTGTGGCAACCCCTCCCCGCCCCCCATGCTTTGGGTGGAACCTGGGCCTGGGAGAATCAGAAATACCTTGTAGCCATCTCTGGCATTCCTAGAAAGTTAGTGGGATCAAGGGACATTCTGGGTGTGGACAACCTTTAATCACATAAGGTTGGATTTGAACAGTATAATCTTCCTTGAACAGTATAATAAATCATTTCCCTCACAACACATATGGCTCCTTTTTATACTGTTTCTATGATAACTACCCTGCCTTACAATTTTTTTTTTTTTTTTGCTGTTACCCCTCCCCAGTTGTCTAGGAATATTCTTAAGTTTCAGTTTTTAAGCTCTGCCAGCAGATGTCTCTATTACTCCCTCATACTTATGACGAGCCCAAGAAAGTAGTGGTTTTTATTTTTTAACCCAAACTAAAGAAGATGATCTAATAATTTGCCTAAAAAGAGCAGATGTACTGGAAACAGTTTTCCCTCTTTTTTTTTCTGAAGTAGAAAAGTAAGCCTACTCATTCTTCCCATCTATGTCCCTAAACACAAACCCCAGAGCAAAAGACTACTTTAACTGAAAATATGAAAATATCAATATTATTCTCTAAACTGGGTTTGCTCAGTAAGCTACAAAATCTCTGCTGTTTCCCCTAAGGTACTATATCTTTTGGCATGCCTCCTCCTCTTCCTTCTCCTCCTGTCCCTCCTCCTCTTCTGCTCCTCCTTCTTCCTCTCTTTCTCCTCTTCCCTCCTCCTTCCCTTCTCCCTCTCTCTTGTCTCCTCCTGTCCCTCTCCTCTCCTCTCCCCTCCTCTCCACCCCTTTTCTCCTGCTCCCTGCTACACCTCCTCCGCAGCCTCCTCTGTATCCCTTTAGGTTCAGCACTGGACAGCTCCCTATCCCTGCCCTGTGAAAGGAAGCTTGATGATTGACAAATGAATCGACCATTCAGGAAGCAAGATGAGAATGCCGACCTAAAAGGCCCCTCTTAGCGCTAATAAGGGGTTGGTTGTAGCCAAGCTGCCTAGTTAATGGACCCCCCCACCCCCACCCCCTCCAAGACTGGAGAGGGAGAAAGGAAAGTGTTATCTTGACCAAACCTAAGTACTTCAATTAACCAGTCACTTAAGTATCCTCTCCTCCATAGAGACAAGCACACCTCCCCCTCCTCCCTTTTCTCCAAAATATATTTTTGCTTCTTCAGGTTTCCTTGCAGTGCTGTGTGTGTGTGTCTGTGTATGTGTCTGTGTGTCTGTGCGCGCGCAATCAGAGCCTCCGTGGGAAGTGAATGAGGAGGAGCTTGAGTTGAGGAGGGGGGGTGAAGAGGGGGAGAACCTGCCACTGGTTAGATGATGGAGCAGCGCTTGCAGGCGGCAGCAGCAGAAGCATCTCGTTAACACACCTCAATGAAAGCGGCAGTGGAAACGGATGGGGATAAAGACGTAAGCAGGCTAACTATAGCTGCCGTGTAGCGAGATGGGATGTAACCTGCTCAGATCAAGGCTGCGAGGTGCGTAATCCCCAGGGCTAGCCTATTGTGGAGAGGAGATCGCAGGCAGCATTGCCACAGGTGACTTGGTTTCCTGCTTACAGTTGCTTTGAGATCCAGGCTATTTTTAAAAATTCTTATTTTTAAAATCTCCACCTCCTTCCCTTAATACCATCTGTAGAAGGAAGACTAACAATAGTATTACTATTACGATTATTAATAAAAAAATTGAAAAGTGACTTCCCATCACCTCTGCTCCCCTCACTCCGAGACAGCCAAGAGACATGGTTTACCCCTTACTCCTTTGCCTCCTGCTTGCTCAGCTGGGATTGGGAGCCACCGGTTCCAGCCGTGACCCACCAGGGAGCCTGGAACCTTACAGAGAGAGGACCCTTAGAGGGAAGCAGCATGGCCATCAGTCCACCCGAGCCTCAGACTCTTCGACTCTCTGGAGTCAGTCCATCGACGGCACCATGTTGGCGCAGAAACTCTCCGAGGAGGTGCCTACGGAGGTGGCCTCTTACCTCTACACTGGGGACTCCCATGAACTGAAGAAAACCAATTGCTCCGGCCGCTTAGAACTGGCAGCCGGCCTGTCGGGGAAGTCCCCCGCCATGGTCAGCCTGCACCCCTCCTTGCACGGGGCGATGGACACGCTTATCTACGCCACCAACTTCCTTAACATGATCAATAAGTCACTAGAGCAGAACTTGCAGGACGACCTAGAATGGTACCAGGCGCTGATCCGGAGCATCTTTGAAGATGAACCGAGCATCTCACGGGCAGCCATTACTTTCAGCACCGAGTCACTGTCCTCTCCAGCCCCCCAGGTCTTCCTTCAGGCCACTCGTGGGGAGAGTCGTATCCTCCTACAGAACCTGTCCACCTCTGCTCACCACTTTGTCAACGCCACCCTGGAGACCGAATGGTTTCACGGCCTGAAGCGCAAATGGAGGCCCCATTTACATCGCCGAGGTTCCAACCAGGGGGCCCGGGGTCTGGGTCATAGCTGGAGGCTCCGGGACAGCTCAGGGGGGGAAAAGAACCAGATCAGGTGGTCTCTGCCGTACCTGGAGTGCGAGAACGGGAGTTACAAACCTGGCTGGTTGGTCACTCTTTCCGCCGCTTTCCACCGGTTCCAGCCTAACGTGGTCCCCGAATTCAGGTAGGAAGAGGAAACAGAGACCCCTCCCCCTAAAAAAACCCATACCAACATGCTGCTTGGTGTGTGTGTGTATTCATGCGCCCGCGCCTGCGCGTGTTAGGGGGGTGCCTACTATGGTTCTTCTACCCTGCCCCATCCCAGAGATGAGATGGGGGACCCTTCATGAAAGCATGGTAGGGAGAGAGGGGAGAATGACTTCCCCGCACTTGTAAACCCTAACTTCTCAAGAAAAAATATCCCCTATCTTTTCACCCACCCTGCGTGGGGAAAGAAGGAAATATGGGGTGTACTCCAACTCAATTGGGTAGGGCATTCGGAGAGGGGTAGGGGAGCTCTGGTTGAATTGAGGAGTTGTGATGAAACGCTGCTTTCCTCAGTCAAGTTAACATAGTGAGTACCTGCCAGGGTACCCAGGTTCTACCAGGGGAGAAAGCCTCTGGTATCCCAGAGGATAAAAGTGGTGGAGACTGGAGAAGTAAGGGACTTCAGCTAGAGAAAGCGGGTTTCTTGTCTTCGTCACTCCCAAATCTGTAACCTCTGCCTCCTTGTAGTGTTGATAGTTTGTCGCCAACGTGTTATTAGTTACCAGAGTGTATACTTAACAAAGGCACAATTCCCTCCAAGATTTTGTTAAGGACAGCGAACACAGAAAATAATTCTAGGCGAGAGAACCTTGCGCTCTGGTCACTGGACTCCCCTGCGACCCTTTAGCCCAGAGCCATCATTTGCTTTGTAAGTCGAATCTTTGAAAGACTAATCCCTAGCCTGCTTTTTACAGCTGAGTTAACTGAGTGGATGGAAAGAATCAAGTTGGATTTAGGAGGTTTAAATGTTGTTGAAAGGAAATTGTTACTATTCAAAACTATAGCGTTTGACAACAATATGAAATTCGAAAAATAGCTGATTACCTCCATAGCTTCTGACCTCGGATGACCCTATCTCGGAACAACCCCCTTTGAAGGCTGGGAGTGAGAACTGCTGAGACAGGACTGAAGTAGAAAGTTCCAGGAGAGATCTGGGATCTGACAAACATTCTCTTCAATTTCACCCTCTCCCAATTCCTTAGACTTTATATATGGAGATTCCTGAGGGGTTTACTTTGTTTTTTTTTCTTTTCTCTTTTTGTAATAGAACCAGAAGCCATAAAATTAGTAATTTTTTTTAATGCTATTTCTGGCCGAGAGCATAAAAGAGCTGAGGGCAGGCAGCTAAGCTGATCTAGAGAGGAGGAAGTAGAATATAATGATAGAAGCCTTGGACCGGAGGAGATCTTTGCTCTAGTCTGGGATTTTAGCCATAAGCTTGCTGTGTAACCTTAAGAGGCCTTATGTGTAAAATCAGGCGATTGTATCCTTTCTCTGATAGATGATAACACTAGAGAAGAAAAAAAATCAGATTTCCTTTCTATGATCTGTGCAGATCTTTTGGTTTTATGCCTCTCTCTCTCTATTTCTCTCTCTGTCTCTGTTTTTCTCTCTCTCTCCCTCTCCTTCCTTTTACATCTTGGACACGCCCCCTCCCCCCAATCCTTTACTACTGGAAAGGATTATCTCATTGCCTCTTGATTACTGCACTGATCCTATTAGGAAGAGCTGAGCCCAGGTGCAAGATCCTTGCCATCTAATTTGCTTAGAGAGCAAAGATCATTTAGGTACCATGAGTTCATAGTGTCTGTGGCTTGTAGGAGAGCACTTTTCCAAGACATCCAAGGCAAAGGAATTTCAGGGATTCTTGAGTTGGAATGGAACTTTTGTACTCAAAAAAATTTTACAAAGAATTTCTATGACAAAGTGATAGGTCTTGCATCTCGGATCTTTGAAAGACAAACACTCCACATCTGCTTTTTACACCACACTCAGTTATGGATTGTAGTTTGTTCCAGGTCTTTATTTTAAAGCATTTGTGCTGAAAATATTTTAGAGCTCAGACCAAATATTCCTGGGATTATCAACTAGCTAAGACTCAAAGCTGAAGAAGCAGAAGGCCCCAAGTAAGGCAACAGAATGCACTTTTTACCATTTTCTTGCTTGGGTCCAGAGAACAGTTTCTGAGAACAGAGTATCCATTGGTAGTCAATCTTCATCTTTTAAAGACATGAAGCAGGTCAAATATAAAGTAGAAGCTAGCCAGCAGGGGTCATCCGAGTAACAGAACAAGATTCTTCTTTTTCCCATAGACCCTTTAGCATTAAAATCTATGAATTTCAAAGGTTGATGGGGGTGCAGTTTTGATACATATCCAAAGCCCCTTTCTATGGATGCTTGGAACCTGGATAGTTTAAATATTCTGTTCGATTCTAAAGTTCAGTTCTCAAGTATCTTTTAGGGGGATAAGAGATGAGAAACAGTTAATGGAACTAAAAATAGATGTTTGTTTTATATATTTAAGGTAATATTTACATGAGATTCATTTTCTTTTTTCATTTCTAAACTCATAAAAAGAAGAGTTATTTCAAACTCTTAGTCATCTTATGTGGGTTTTTTTTGGCACTTCTTTAAAATAGCAGAGAGATATGGACACAAAAGATAATACAGTGAGACTCGAATCATTTCTTGGAAACTAGGAGGCAAGTCAAGGGATTATGTTAAAAAAGTATTTTGTAACTCAGTAATTTGAAAAAAATCTCTGTAACAAAAACATCTATTGATAAATTACATACAATATTTAGTGAAAGAAAAGCCAACAAAATATCTTTAATTCTCAATTTGATAGTCCAGAATATTTTTTTTCCTTATTTAGAAGATTCAGCCACTTGGACCACATTATTTGTAGTAGAAATAAATCTAAAACATTAAATGTTAAAATAAAGTAGAAAAACTATTCAATTATTGTGAACATTCTTATTTATCACTTTAAGGAACATCCCAAATAAGTTCTTAAAATCTTCTGTCTGGATACGCATGTTAGAATTGTATTAAGGTTCAAAATTCAGTTTAGAACACAGATGAGAAGTAGACATTAATTTCCTATCTCTCTTTCATTTAAAAAATTTGCATGCAATTCCATTCAACTGAATGTCTCTTGATTCATTGATTATGGACACATGATATGAACACATTTAAATTAATTTCAGCAAAAATTAATTGAGTACTTACTATGTTGAAAGCCCTGGGCTAGAAGCAGTAGATATAAGGACATGTAAAATGAATAAAATATAATTCTCTTAGCATAATCTTACAGAGTATATGCGAATTATAGTTAGTGTTTATATATATAAGGTTTCAATGTACTTTATAAACATCTCATTTGATCCTTACAACCACCCTGGGAGGTAGGGTTTCTTCTTTCAGAAGAGGAAACTGAGGCAGGCAGAGGGTAAGTGATTATGTAACTAGTATTATATAGAACTGGTAAGTGTCTGAATCTGGATTTGAACTTGGTCTCCCTGATTCCAGGTTCAGCGCTCTTTCCATTTCACCATCTGACTGTTAATAATAATAGTGCTCTTTACTTTGATGCTCTTTCAATTCCTTAGATAAAATAGTAGATCTGGAACTTGAAAGAAATGCCATCCAGTCCCAACCCTTTTATAATTGAGGAAATTGGGGTTCAGGGAGTTTCAATAATTTGTCCATTTTGGCACAAGAGAAGATTAGAAGCTGGTGTTTGATAGTAAGAACAGGAGTATAAAATTAGTAATTGAATCTAATTTCTTCCTAGGTCATAATAGATTGGTGATGCAATTTAGTCAGATTTCTTTTCTCCAATCCACTTTCAATTGTCAATAGCAGGATTTGGGGTTAACAAAATATTTTTTTTTTACCCTGAGAAACCTGAACATAATCATTAGATTATGTCTAGTTGAGTAAATAAGTAAGTTTTAGATAGAGAGCAGACCCATTTGAATCACAATTCTTTCTGGATATGAGTGTCATTTTAAAATTCTATATGACAATAAATGGTATCCTTCTGAACATGAGAGGAGTCATCTGAAATCAGTTGTCAAACTTTGGAAGAAAATTTGAAGCTCGTGAATCACAGGTATTATGGAATCTTAGAACTGTGATATCTCTCTCATGTTTAACCTAAATGCTTCCTAGTACAATTTTCATTCAGGTCCTCTTTTTTTTCCCTCAGTGGAAATTAAGACTAATGGTCAGCATTCTCCTTATAGTAATTATATGTTCATAGATTTCTGCACAGTTAAATAATTCTTAATAGTTATAATCAGGTCTGGAACATGAAATGTATCTCCTGCAGAGGGTAATGGTGACAAGGTGCACACATCAGACCAAGGCAGACAGTAAGTGGCAGCTGAGTGTCAGGTCAGTATGGATTGACTACTATTTAAGTGACTTACAAGGCAAAGTATTGGCAATAGTGTTTATAAAAAGTTTTGGCTTTCCTTCTCATCATGATATAACTATCCTAGGATCCCAACATTGGCTGTTTCCTGTGACCTGTGAGGTGGGCAACTAGGTGACTCCCTAAACACCTAGTTTATGGGAAACCCCAATGGAGTAAAAAGAAGGCCTGTCATCCTGATCCTTTTGGACTATAAATTCGAAGGTCTTCAGAGGGGCCTTACAGCTACATCCTATATTTTCTCTAGATCTTCTTATACATCTCCCCTACTTTGTCTCCAGTTGACCCTGGTAACGATGGATTTGTTTATATAAAAATAATACCAAATAAGTAAACTAGCAACTATTTTTGCTAATTCTCATGGAACTATGTATATATATTTACATGTATATATGTATAGCACAATTATAATATGTGTCATTAAATGTGTATCAGATTAACTTTGTTATAAGTTTTATGTGATTATCACACTAAATTTTATTTATGTTTGCAATCTTAGTTTGTTGCTCGAATCACCTTGTCATCTACTCACAACTTAGATATTAGCCTGCCACATTGATCAAGATGTATTGATAGGGAAGGTGCATCATTTTCTCCTTGGGTCCTCTTTAAGTATAGTTGACCTATGACTTACAGTGAGAACAATGGATGAAAAACTGTTTAGGATTGTCCAGCAGTGTGGTTGCCCTTTCCTTGAGGTAGTCTTAGAGTTTTCATGGAAACATTTTTGGATCTCCTTAACTTATTTATCTTAAAAAAAAAAAAAAACTACCACATTTTCAGCCATTTTGGTTAGTTTTCTGGTTTTCAAAGACTGTTTTTTGTTGTTGTTTTTTTGCCTCGCAGCTGAGGCAATGTGTTATTGTACCATTTGTCAGAATACACATTTGTGAATGGAAATGGGATTTCCAAAACAGTGGAATATATATATATATTGCTGCTACTTAGGAGCCCTTAGGTAAAAATTTTTCAACTCACACTTTTAAAAAGAATAGTTATGTGTCCTTGGGTTTTAATTCAACAACTTTGAATTGAAAGGAAATTTAGAAAAATGTCTACACTATTCTTTGGCTTATACCCTCTCCTTTTCTTTATGAAAACAGTGACCCTGGCCAACACACTTCTTTAAAAACAGGGAACCCTGCCCCCCTCTCTATATTAGATCAGGTGGCTGCTAATAGAATCAAGCATTCCACTTAAAAATAAGAATATTCAGCTAGAGCAGATAAAACCTTAGTTTCTATATCTGGAAAAGTCAGCTGAAATTTACTCAAGGCCAACAGAAAGTTGCTGCCTCATAGCTTTCTAATCTAAGGAATACAACAATCATCTAAACCTTCCCTCAAGATAATTGTACCAACCTTTTTGGAATACTTTAACTTTCTTATCTTTAAAAAAAAGGCTACTACATTTCCAGCCAATTTGGTTGGTTTTCTGATTTCCAAAGACTTTTTCACCCAGAAGCTGGGACAAGGTATTATCTTGCTGTTTGCTGAAACAATCATTTGGAGGTAGAAATGAGATTTCTAAAACAGTGAAATTTATTTGGAGTATAGGCTTCTCCACTGAAAAAGGACTTGGGGCTCTTGCTTATTTGATTTTACAGTTTCATCTGCCAGATAAGTCCATGCTACTTTCAGTATTGGAAAACCAGCTGAGTTTACTGTGCACCTTCCAAAGTTTTAAGGATTTCTCATTTCAGATCCAATCGCCCTATTAACTCTGACCTATTCTGTATTTTAACATGACATTGTAAAACACAGAGATGCCAAGAAGTGGCTGTTGCAATTGTTTTTCAGGCCAATGTGTCTTTAGTATGAGGTACTGAAGGCTTTTATCTCACTGCAGAAATGGGTAGATCCAATGTGCTGCCTCTTTTCAGTCCTACGATGGTGTTCGTAGGATTATTTAAGCAGAATAGTTACCCAGCGCATCAGGATCACAATAACCTTGACAGTGTAATTGCCATCATCTGAAAAGAGGCAGCACATTGGGTGGTGATGAGAATAGACTGTTGTAAATAGTCTTATTAGGCACTGGTTGTGTACAAGTCTGACATTTTCTTTGAGCAATGATAACTTTGTTTATGTTTTAGTCTTTTCCTTCCTTCTCTTCCCTTTCTTTTCCTCCCCTCCTCCTTTTTACTACTGCTAACAGGTATTTTCTACATGTGCTTTCTTATTCAGCTGAATACTCACAAATCCAACAATCCTTCCCTGACATAATGAATTCTGTAATAAAACCTTAGCCAACTAGAATGTTTAAGGAGAAATTGATGTTCAGGTAAATTGACTTTTCAGTTTAACTGGAGTTTAAAGAGAAATCCTCATTAGTTTCACATTAAAAAAACTTTTCTTGAATTAATTTATATTTCATTTATTCATCCTTTTATTCATTCACTTATTTGTGAACCCCTCCTCCTTTCTCCCTCTCTTCCCCAGTTTGGAAGCACAGTGGCTACTTACTGCCCAATTCTGATTGGCAAGGGATCTTCAACCTGTTAAATTTATGACCTGACCAGTCCAAACCTTCTTTAGGCCACCTGCTTGCTGTTCCCCAGCTCCTGCAAGGACCACCATATGAATGCTTAATTTTGTGTGGACACCTGATGAATTCAACTCACTAAACAGCTCAAACCTCTCAGCTTAAGAAATCTACCAGCCTCAACTTACTCGTTAGCAATGATTACACATGTATGCTACCATGCCGAGCAGTATACTTACTTATTTTAAAAATTTAATTAAAAAAAATTCTGAACTTAAGCACCAAATGATACAACACAATACATCTATATGTAACCACAGATTTAACCACACGCAGATGAATTTTCCTTCTAAGTATTCAACATATTGCATATTACTTTCAAAGCTGTCCTCTCTGTGCTTCCTATTGATGTTTTGTCCTTTTCTGTGCATGTTTAAGTCTACATGAATGGCACTGTGAAACAGTGGATAGAGAGCTGACCTTTGAGTCAGGAAGACCTGGGTTCAGTTTCCACCTCTGACACAAACTGGTTATGTGATCTTCAACAAGTTACATATACAGGGCTTCAGGCATCTCTGAAAACTTTAAATTGCAGAGAAGGTGCCAATCTGCATTATAGGTGAAGTTCTACTCTGGGTGCTCCTCAAACTGATGAGATCACAGGACCGCTAAAAAAAATAATCACAACAACGACAAACCTTTATTCCTAGAGGAAGCACACTATGGATTAAAAAAAAAAATCAAACAGCACTTTCAGAATTGAAAGATTATATCCTCCAGGAAATAGTTTTGATCTGGGGGTGAAGTGATAGAGAAGATGGTGAAGGGATGTCCACAGTTTAGATTTTGGGAGAGTAGATTTCAAAGAACTCACAGAAAGGATAGATAGGAACTTCTAGGTGAGCCTATGGGTAGGGCTAATGTTTGCATTCTTTTCTGAAACTATGGGCCAATCACTTTACCTCTCAGTGCTCCAGGCAGTCCTCCAAAATGATAAATTGCAAAGCAGTTGCTGATATGCATTGGTAGCAGTTTCCTCTCTGGGAGTTCTTTATACCCAGGAGATCATGTCCTGTCTCTTTCCCGCTGCACAGCAAAGATTTACAATTGGATTTAAAAAAAAATCGGCTTCATAAGTAGGGACTGGGGAGATGAGTCTGGACAACATTGTGTGTGAAGACAAATCTGAGGGTTCTAATGAAATGCATGCTCAAAGTGAGTCAACAGGGTGATTATGGCATTCAAGAAAGTTAATGTTACATTGGACTTCATTGAGAGATAGTGTTCAGGATTAGGGAAATGATAACTCCACTATATTCTGTCCTAATGTTCTGGGTAGTCAGTTGATTGTCTAACTGTGACTCACATTAAGATTGAAGGGGTCACTGATATATGAATTCCCAACAGCAAATGAAGGTTAAATTATGAACCAAACCTCTGCATAAGATTGGAGCCATTTATTACTTATTGTATACTGAAACCATTAGTTCAATAGCCATTCCTGGATATTTCTTTCCTCACTGCAAGACATACTCATATTAAATAGTCTATCATAAGGTTGAATCAATAATTTTCATTGAAATACATACCTCTTGTAAATTCTTAGTTTGTTAAAAATTCACCTTTCTCTTTTGTAACTTTTGCAAAAAGTCTTACTATGCACATTTTGCCACTCCCGTCTTAATCTCTTACCCTAAGACAACATATTGAGGTCAGTTTTAGATAATTGGGAGAAACTGACAAGGTATAGACCTTCCAGCCAGTTAGCAAACCATTTGAGTTGAAGGCTTCTAAGGATATCAAATGTGTGTCAAGGTCAAATTGTCTAAAAGATGAATAATGAATTCAGAAAGGCTAGTGATGAGCTCAGCTACCTGTTCCTCAGGCACCAGCTCTCACCAAAATTTTAATGTCAGATTAAGAACAATACTGATAAATGTCAGAAACAAAGAAATTTCTCAATACATCCTTTAAAAAAACCTTGCTGGAATGTATGTAAATCTATGTAAAATGTGAATCAGGGTTTGCTCTTACCTTTCAGTGGTTCAGTAGTAAAGTTTATGAAATAGCTCTTCATTTACTATGAAAAAGTAAACATGACTTGGGAGATTGTCTCCCCCAGAGGTTTTAAAACAAAGGCCAGAAGACTGTTGATAGATAAGGTTCTAGGTTGAATGATTATTTTTCCACCTCTGGTTTGAATTAGATGGATTTTGGTGTCCCTTCCAAGTCTGAGATTCTTTGATTTTGTCATTGACCAGTGAACCGAGGAAAGGAGTATTTTCACTTGCTGTTCATTTACAACTAACTTCTGACAAAGCCAAAAAGTCAAGGGGAAAGGAAAGGGAGAAAGAAGAGATAAGAAAGACAGAAAGGAGAAAAAAAAAAAAGAGACAGAAGAAGGTAGATAGCAACGGTTAGGGGACACTCGAAACAGTGACAAGAGTGGAGAGAAGCAGTCCTATTGACAATGATGGGAAGTGACAGCAGACCTATTGACAATGATGGGAAGTGACAGTAGAGAATTGAGAATTGAGATGACCCACAAGGGAAGAGACTAAAAAAAACTAAAGAGAATAGCGCAGCAGAACTGAACCATTCAGTCAGAGGGGTGAGCTCAATACACCTAATAATCCCAGTGGGCATCAGTTAGGAGTGTGACAGAAGGAACACCAACTGGAACAGGTCTGAGAGCATGCAGTCCAAGGGAAAGTGCTGCCCATTTCATGGTCCTAAAGGGCATCATTACTAATGGAACATCAGCAATCGCTGTCTGTACAACTGAGTGAAAAGAGTCAGCAAAATTCTACTCATTTCAAGAGCTTCATAGGACATGACTGTATTGTGGTAATGTAGAGCTGGAGTCATACTAATGATACAGTGGGTTTTTTGGGGGAGGAGTGGGTGGTTATTAGTACAATGACAAGCTAAGCCATAATACTTTATTCTTCACTGTGTATATACATTTAAATGGATATAGGTGTATTGCAAGTGTCCTTCCATAGTGTGGATTGCAAGCCTCTTTCAGGAAAAAAAGCAAGGTAAAAAACATAAGAAAGCCATGCTGACCTTAAAAGAGAAAATGAAGATCTGGATATAACTTGAAAAGGGCAAGAACAGAGCAATTTTACTGGACTGATACAATACTAGTTAATGCATTTTCTGTGACATCTACACTCAGAAAAGGATATCTGCATAAATTATTGGTGGATTCTGATTCAAATAAAGCTACTGATCACTGTTTTACTACATGTGTGGCTAAATTAGGGCACCTAAACTTTGTCTTATATGAGGGGTTTTTTAGTAAGCATTTATTAGGCCTCTAAGCAGTGGGTCTACAAATACAGTTCCTTCCATAAAGCATCTTACATTCTTTCAAGGGAAATACCATGTACACATATAAGTATTTATAAAATATGCTCCAAGTAAGTACAAGGTTATTTCTGTGGTATAGGATTATGGGGAGGCATCATTAGGTAAGGACAAAGATAAGAGGGTGCCCTTAGTTTTGGCTCAATCTTGACTAAAAATATAAAAGATTTCAGTACTATTTATATAAGAAATAGAAAAGATTAGAGTACTATGTAACTGAAAATATGAAGAATACAGAGAAACATGGGGAGACGCTTATGAACTGGTAAAAAGTAAAGCCCCAGGAAGATGATACACACAATGACTACAAAAAATGTAAATGCAAATAACAAAACTGAATGCTGAGTAGTTATAACCAACAAGCGTGGCCCCAAAGGGAAGATGTGATGATGCTGTACATTCTCCTAAAATAAACCCTATGGCTTGCCATCTCGTCCTCTTGAAGTTTTTGGTGATTGGAAGTTTGAGATATCCTGAAGCTTTCAAAGGTTCCTGAACCTTCCACTTAAAGGATGCAAGCCTACATAATGGCTAGATGGGGAGGGACAGGGAAAGTCTTTGGACTAACTCTTTACTGTTTTTGTGTCTCTAGTGAAGGAATATTTCAGGTTCATAGGCTTATCTTAGTACAGATAGCAAAGCAAATCCTGTTACTAGAAGACAGCTCACCTAGAGGAAGTCTAGGGTACCAGTTAAAGAGTTATTGAGTGGTAGACGTTTTCTTTCACGGAACTCTTCCTGGGCTTGCCTCAGTTTTCTCCCCTTTAAAAGATGGATGATATTAGCAATGTATGACCTTCTGGAAAATGGTTATTTGTAAGCCCCAAGGGGACAAGAAATATATTTCTTATTTTCTAGTATCCTGAGTTTCTAGTCTAGTGGCTGACACATAGTAGGAGCTCAGGGAATGTTGGCACCAGTATGGCTATGTATCATTTAGGTTGAATTTAAAATAAATTTCTACCTCAGATTTTTTTTTAATCATCCCATTTTAGCTGTCAGTTTCTCCTCTCTCCTTCCAGTGACTGTCACTCTGTTTGTTTCCTGCTCTGTTGCACGAGGTTGCCAGTTTCCTCTCTGTGCCAATTTGGCTAAAACAAAAGCATAAACTTCAGTCTTTTCCTAACCATTTCACACCTGCCAGTCATAAAAAGCAAACAAAGAAATGAGGAAATTTGAGGAGGAGGCTTGAAATATTCCTGTACTTAGCATGGTTTGGTGCATTCCTGGTATACAGGGTTGAATCTGTAAAGTGAAAATATTCCTAAGCCATGAAAAACAGGAAATGAAGGTTGGGGTGAACCCCCAACCCCTAGATTTATGTCACCAGCTTACCCAAGATAAAACCCTATGTGTCCCTGACTTCTTGAATGCTAACTGGTGGCTGTTGATCTCTTCTATATTTCGTGCCACAAAGTCATGACCTGTCTAGATGAACAGCCAACTGAAGGTACAGGCAAGAATAGAAGGGAGTAGAAAAATGAACATCTGAGACATAATAGTAGAGGAGTATTTGTTGTAGGTCTAGGAAGAAAAACAATGTATATGTGTGGCTGTGTAATGGTGGTATGTAACTCTACATCAGGGACATTAGCAACTGAAAACTGGAATTCTAGGTTTCAAGAAATAATATAAAAATTCCAATTTGCCATAAAAGCAGAATTCAGTCATTAACTATTGACCTTTATTTCTTAGAACAGTCTTTGCTTCTTGTTTCATGTGTGATGGTGTATAAAACTTCCCCTGAATCATAAGGGAGGGTAATATATGCTTAATAATTTCTGCACATTTTCTTTTTCTTTCTTCCTTTCTTTCTTTCTTTCTTTCTTTCTTTCTTTCTTTCTTTCTTTCTTTCTTTCTTTCTTTCTTTCTTTCTTTCTTTCTTTCTTTCTTTCTTTCTTTCTTTCTTTCTTTCTTTCTTTCTTTCTTTCTTTCTTTCTTTCTTTCTTTCTTTCTTGTGTGATGGTGTATAAAACTTTCCCTGGATCATAAGACAGGGTAATATATGCTTATTAATTTCTGCACATTTTCTTTCTTTGTATCTCTATCTCTCTATCTCTATTTCTCTTTCTTTTTGAGTTTGGACCAATAAAGTAGCATTTAGTGTGCTAGGTAGAACATGAGTATTAAGATATCAGGTTTTAGTGGGTGATGGGAAATCGGTAGGAAGAACTCCATGGCAGACAGGTCCAAGGGACAAGAAAGTCAAGGTTCTTTGAAGGAATGGGGTTGTCAGTACCAGCTAGGTAGACTAGGTGGCTGCCTGTAATTATATGTGATTATGGGATGCCATGAAGCCTCCTTACTGCCCAATCCCTACCTGAAAAACTCCACATTGAAAATCCTTATCCTGGAGATAGAGAAATTCTTTAAACAATAATTCATTGCTAAATTGTAAGTATATGAAGCATCCCAAGAATACTTACAAATGGGGTCTTTGTGACCCCACTTGGGGTTTTCTTGGAAAAGATATTGGAATGGTTTACCATTTTCTTCTCCAGCTCACTTTACGGATGAGGAAACTGAGGCAAACAAGGTTAAGGGACTTGCCCAAGATCACCCAGCTAGTGTCTGAAGCCAGATTTGAACTCAGGTCTTCCTGACTCTAGACCTGGCACTCTATCCACTTTATCATCTAGTTGTCCCAGTATAAATATTACTCTTCTCTTACAGAGGAGAAGACTGAGGTTCAGAAAAGTAACACAACTAGTCGGTATTGGAGCCAGGACTTGAACCTAAGTTTCCTTCTTCCCAATCTTGTGTTGTTTCTACCATAGATTATAGGTTAAATACTTATTCAAGAAACTGAAGCCTTTTAGAACTAAATCAAAACATTATGTGAAAGTTGAGGGTGGAGATGGATCTTGTTCAGTTTGTAGTCTCAAGTCTTCTGGAGTATTGGGGTAACAGAACATACAAACTATATGTGCCCTTACAGGGGTCAGTCAGAAAACTCTAGTTCCTGGGCCAAATCTGTCTCTCTGTTCTTGTAATGTGGCCAATTTGTCCTTCTGACCATTATTTATTGATCCCTAGACTCCCTATCTTGGATACTCAACCAAACTGCTAAGTCTATTTTGTCTGATTCTAATTGGAAAACCTTTCACAGGAACGTAGATTTAAGATATGGAAGGGAGTTTAGATGTCATCATAATCCAACTGACCACCTCATTTTACTGGTGAGGAAACAGCCTCAGAGAGCTGAAGTGACTGGCCCAAACTCATACAGACATGAAGTAGCCCATTTAAATGCAGGTGTCTTGACTCCAAATCCAGGGCTCCACTGCACTATAGAATTCTCATTTCATATCGCCATTTCTAGATTCCACATTCAACAGTACCAAGGAATATCCTTACCCTGAATAATTTTCTCCTTAACTCTATTTCCTAAGCATTCCTGTTCATTGAGGTTTTGCTGTGCTTGAGAGGAATGTGTTTGCCACCTAACCTGATTATGCTTCTTCCAGGCCTGGTTCAGTCCCATCATGTTACAGATTGGTGCATTGAGGACCAGAGACACAGAGCTGCTTGCCTAAGGTCACACAGGAAATAAACACCTGCTAAAGGATTTGAGTACCAATCCTCTGACTCCAGTCCTGGTTATTAGGTTGCACCTGGCTCTCTTTGGTTCACACATCAGATTTTCACATATATTAATAGGTCTTCCTAAAGAAGGCTGAACTTCCTTGCCAAAAAGCCTTCCAAGAACATGGAGCCAGACAGAAGATGTTTGTCACTGTATGAAGTGTTGGCAATTATATCTGGACCAGGCTGTTGAAAGGTGGCTTGGGGGAGAAGAGTTTCTTTGTGTTTAAGAATGTGGTGCAGTTACCAAATTTTTCAAGATCTTTTTGATTAGGGAGTAGGGAGAGCAGAGTTCACAATTCATTTTGCTATAGTGATGTATTATTATGTTTAAAACTACCAAACTAGCTGCTAGGTTGGGAAAACAAATTTAAATCAATTCCTGGCAGTGTCCCTTGAAGATGACTGAGTGCCAAGAAAGAAAGATAGAAGGAGAGATGACTTTCACAAAGACCTCCCACTTAAACTGGACTGTTTTATGAGCTAAAAGTCCCTTTATGATCACATTCTATAACAGGGATCTATCACACCTAATTCAAAAGAATTTCTTGCTTGTAGAAATGCAGTACAATTGAATGTGACTCTATAGACTTTAAAAAACATCGCATGTCACCATTACAAAGCAAGAAGAGAAAACAAAATATTTCCAGTCTTAATAAGGACTAGTTTCCAATGGGATAAAACCATGCTTGATTGCTAGATAGTCTGTAATTGCCATTAATATTTTTGCTAACTTATCACTCAGGTTACGACTCAGCTAAGTGCTGACAAGTTAGGTGAATATCAACTTGATACCATACTGACGAGTCATCTTCTTCTATTATGCTGCTGACATCTGAATTTTTGTTGCTGATTTCCAGATACCAGAGCTCAACCTATTTCTAAGCAGTCCACTGATGTCTTGGGAGAATTATTTTTAAACATTAGAAATTACCATTCACCTACCTATCCCAGACACTTACTGAATACATTTAGTTTGTGTGGACACAAGATGAAGCACCTTTCAAGATCATATAAGTATTCCTGACCTTATGGTAAATAGGACTTGGATAGAGAATTTGGTTGAATGTAAAGCTATCCATTGTTCAATGGTAGGAAGTATGATTAAATACTGAAGCAAACAAGCCAAAGGAACTGACTTGTCTCCAATCATAGAGAACTTTAAAATTAAGAATGAACATTTTGCTTTCATTCATTGGATAACTGATCTTCCTGGAAGCAGGGGACTGAATCAGATAGTTTTTTGTGGTTCTTTTTAGCTCTTTGATTCTCTGAATCCATAGATAATTCTAGCATCTGGGAAAATGGCACTTCTTGGTGGATATTGAATCATGTTACAGCACTTGTTTCCTGGGATTGTGGGAGAGTGGGGAAGGTAATTTAGGCCAGTCTTCATTTGGGATTAGCCAATTCTCTTTTGCTAAGAGAGTGATTAGGTTTTAGAAGGAAAAGAGTAGTCTTCAAAATGTTTATGAGAACACTTCTGGAGTGGACATTGCTTTTAGTGTTGCCTTACCTACCAATTATACTCTGGGTGATACTATATAATGAGAACTGTCTTCTGCATGTAGCATGGGAGTGTCATTGTGTGATGGGAAAGGAGACAGAATAGACATCTCTGACCTCTTCTCCCCCACACTTCGCCAAGGGAGTCTCTCGTTCCTTTCAAACAAAATGTTGTGGCCAGAAGCTTTGCTACCTGCTTTTCTCAGAGACAGGGACTACTGGGCTAGAAGAAGCTACATCTACTCCACTGATTATTATTAGTCTAGAGGATGAGGTTTTTAGTTTTAAACTAACTTCTGATTGCTGTGTCATTAATGGATGAAACAGGACTCCAGTCTTTATATCCAAGGCTTGACTCCCTTCCTACCTAATACCAGTCCCACAAGAACAGACATAACAGGTAGTAAAGAACCCATTTATCCAAATCTGTTAGTATTATTACTTTACTTCAATAAATAAAGCACCTACTGCATACCAAGATCTATTATATATGCCATTTTACCTATGACTTTCTAGTGCAACATTGGCGCATTTTTAATTTAGTAGATAAGTCTAACAAGAGTTGCCTGAGGCTCAGAAAGGTTGTAATTTGCTCATGGTCTTAAAGTAGTAAATGTCAGAGCATTGTCTGAACCCAGGTCTCCTTTCCAAGTTTAGCATTTTATCCCCTATGTCATCCTGTTCCTCTAAGACTTGTTACTCTTAAAACAGATCAGAAAATAACAAATATTGTAACTTTATATGATAGTATGTATACTATACAGTGAGAAATACAGATGTGGATCTGGGTGTTTTATATACACACTATATTTTATATTTTATATACACACTAGTATTCTCCCTTGGAAGGTTGAATTTGTCATCATTAATTACTATCATCATTATTAACAATATTATTTACATGAATGCCAAGATTGTAACAGGAAATTCCACTTGAAATCCATGGCAAAATTTCAAAGTCCATTCTGTTGCTTTAGCCTCATTGAATGTCACATCTCCAAATGGAAGCTTTTAAAAGAAGAATGCAAAACAAGTTTCACTCCAGATCTCATGATGTCCTGTTTCAGGACTGGTTGTCTTGTCATTGATGTGCAGAGGAATTGTGTCAGGACTTGGTAGGAAAGGTACCACCAGGTGGTGAATATGCGTCAGAAAGTTAGAGGAGCAGGGAAGGAAGAAAATGGACATTGTGTACATTGTCCCATGCCTTTATTACATCACCAGAGGATCTGATTTCTTTTCTGTACTTACTGACTTTGGAATTCCCATTTTAGAGGGTTTAGGTAGTAGAAAATGAAAAAAGGGAGGTTGGAGGTGGGCCAGCTTAGTGGGATTCACAGTGATTACTTGAGCAGTAAAAATTCTCTTACTACAGGATGGAATCACATAAACATTTACCCAACAATCACATCAAGTGGAAATGAGTCAGCTCTCACCTAAGGGACCTATGGTCAAGGTTTGTAGGCGGAAAAGGTTTGTTGGGTAAGAGGGTGGGAATGTAGTCCCTCTGATTCTTTTTTTGGAAACTAGTTTGCTGTATAAATTGGTGGTATAAATCCCTTACTATTGTGACTCCTACTTTCTTTTCCCTTCCCCACTTCTGCATCTCTTCTTTTTTCTTCCTGTCTCTTTCCCTGCTAAGGTAAATCCTTAATCAGTATACAGTGTGGATATGGGTGGTTCTTAATCTGGGGACCATGGACCCTTCCCTCCACAAGAAATCTGTAAAAAGATTTCAGGAGATCTTTGAACTTGGATGGGAAAAAAATTACATCTTCGTTTCAACAGAATTGTTTTCCTTCGCAAACCGGTGTACTTTATTTTATGGACCTAAAAGCATTATTTTGAGAAGGTATCAGTGACAAGAGAAAGGTTAAGAGCCTCTTGTCTATACCTTCTCTCTTACGTTGAATAGGCTCAAGGGGCCCAGACTTTGGCTATTTTTAGTCATAATAGAGATTTTTGAATACAATTAAGGGCTTGTCTCGTTAATGAGATGGTTCTAGGCCTCTGAGAAAATGTAGATGAGAGGAAGGCTTTGCTTTTGCGGAGTTTACACTCAGGTAAGGATGTGGGCATAGTGGGGTCCTCTTGCTTTTGCAATGATCTTCCCTGACTGATATTGATTAAATTCTAGGAGCATTTTTGGTTGGCAGTCCTTGCCCAATCGACCCTCTCTATTGTCCTGTGAAACTTGTAGAGTACTGGCTTTGGAGCTTGGGGTCAGGAAGATCAGTCTTGCCTGCCTCTAGCACAGACTAGCTGTGTCTATAGCCTCTCAGGCCACACAAAAACAAAAAGTTACTGCTTCCCCATCCACGCAGGCGGCACACACATTGGGTATTGACCACAGTGGTTCAGATCATACACTTCTCCTTCTCCTCTACCCCCACCATAAGGGGCCAGGGTTGGCACAGAAAAGAATTTAAGAATTACAAAATACAATTTAATGGATTTCCTCCAACCTGTTGGTTATTGACAGGCTAAAGAATAAAGCTCCTTCTTGTCATGTCAGTTATGTTAAAACATATAGCCCTTAAGGAAATGGCTTAGTGAATTGTTGCCTTCTTTCATTCAGGAACAAAGCTGTGTTTTTTAAATTTTTTCTTCCCAAGGTCTTGCATGCTATACCTGAAACATGCACAGAAAAGGCAGATTAAGTAGATTTCATCAGCCAGGCAGAATGTTCCTTCTCAGTCAGAGTAAAATTGAGAAGCATTGGGATGTGAACTATCAAAGTGGCCCCAATAATCAGGGGATATATTTTGATCATGGGGTCATTGAATGCTAGAAGAGATATTGTGACTGTACAACTTATTAATGGCTCATCAATTGATTGAAAAATGTATCATTTATCAAAATTCAAACCATAGCCTTAGGTGAGGACAGGCAAGGGAATGATTACTCCATGTTACAAAGAACCTGCAGCATGTATATACTGCCATGGCAGCTGCTGTGAACGACATCACAGTAGCTCAGATTTGGAGAGGACCTGAAAGGCAGTATAATCCAACCGTAATGGAACAGAAATTCCCTTGGCAACATTAAACGAATAGCCATCCAGTTTCTACTTGAAATCCAATGAAAGGGAACTTATTTTCTCCTAGAGGATTCAGAAGCATAGGAAGAGAAGGAGGTGAGAAAAGGAGAAAGAGATTAAATACCAGTCCCTCCCCCAGATGAAAAAACACACCAAATTCCTATTCTCCCATGCCTTCCTCAAGTTTTTCACTTCACTTTGCCATAATGCTTACAAATTCTTCTGATTCAAGATTCTGGGTAGTTTACTGGGATAGAGTGCTGGATTGCGAAGGTGAATTTAATTCATTTCTCTTCTTATGCACTTCCTAGTTGTGAGATTTGGGGCAGTCACTTAATCTCTACCTGCCTCAGCTTCCTCAATCTGCAAAATGGGGCTCATAATAGCACCTACCTTCCAGAGTTGTTGAGATATATTGATATTATACATGTATATATGTAAATATATATGCATATTTACATACTCATGTATATATTAAAGTATACATGTATACATATATATGTGTTTCATATCACTTTGTAACGCAACCTTAAAGTTCTAGATAAACATTAGCTATTATAAAAACTTGTAGTTAAAAAACTTTTAGTAATTGACATAGTCTGTGTTAGTAAAAATGATTCACATTCTTAGATAGCTCAGTGTTACAGTGGATAGAATTTTGGATTTGGAGTTAAGAGCAGCTGACTTAGGGACAGTTAGGTGGTACAGGGGATAGGGCACTGACCCTGGAATCAAGAGGATCTGAGTTGAAATCTGCCCTCAGACTCTTTCTAGCTGTGTGACCCAGGGCAAGTCACTTAACCCCAATTGCCTAAAAAAACCGAACTGACTTCAAATCTTGCTTTAGGTGCTCACTAGCTGCATAACCTGGGCAATATCTGTATCATGAGAATAGTAACAGCACCCAGGGTGATATGAAGATAAAATGAAATCATATTTGTAAAGCATTTTGCAAATCTTAAAGCAGTGTAAATGCTAGACATTACTATGCAATGCCATGTATTAATAATAGGGATAGTGAGAGATGGTGGACCTGTGACTTCGTCAATATAGGGAACCCTCCATTGATGGTCAGCAGTCTCTTTACACTTTGGGTCTTAGTGAGCTTTTAAAAGCAGTGAGAGGTTAAGCAGTTGCCCCAGAATGGTGCAGCTGGTGTCAGAGGCAGGATTAGCATCTGTGATTTCTTGGTAGTATGGATCCAACAGTCAGTTTCTGTTATTTCATGAATCTAGAGCTGAAAGAGACCTTAGAGGTCATTTAGTTTAGCTCCCTCCTTTATGTAGGAGGAAATTGAGGTCTCATAGAAGTTAAATGATATTGACCAGATCACACAGGTCATAAATGACAAAGACAGCATTTGACATGTGTCTGCTCATTCCAAAGCCATCACTCATTTGTGGGATTCTCCATCTTTGCTTTGAATCCTCTAGCATTTTAATGGGTAAAAGTGCTTCCTCATTTCCTGATTCTGGATCTTCACTTTTCCCCCACCCCTGCAACTTTCAGCTTTTCAACTGGTCACAGTCTTGTTTGTAGAATAGTGCATGGAGAGGTTAGGGAAAATCTATTTTACCTCACCTGGGATCCTTTTTGGAATGTAGGGAATATTACCAAGCAAGTGAAAAAATCTCTCTCTCTCTCTCTCTCTCTCTCTCTCTCTCTCTCTCTCTCTCTCTCTCTCTCTCTCTTTCTCTCCTCAAATAGGGATTTTGCCTTTTTGGTTACACAGCAAAATTTTCTAAAATGGTAGGGCAGAATAGAATATTAGTATGAGGAATATTTAAGACTCTTAAGGGAAATTCCATGAACTATGGTGCTCACTTCTAGTTACAGATGAGATATTCAATGATTTGGGCTACTCTAACAGTTGCCTTTTGTGACTTAATCATTAATATCAATAAAGGGAAGTAGGTACTATTGAAGTTTGGAACTTTTAGGCAATAAGTTAAGGTTTGGTTGGATGAGGACAGTATAACATAATATTGGGTACCTGGGAGTGTAGAGGAGCATAGAAAGGGAGGAAGGAGTGTATCAAAGACAAATCTTACCTTCTTCAGTATTCTACTCCCTAGACCATTTCTTCATCTTGGAGACATTTGGGAAACACACTCTCTCACCTCTCTAATTCATTACATGACTTTCTTGCTCCCAGAATTCAGGGTATTATTTTAACATGTTTCAAGCATATTATAGGTTGATTAGATTTTTGAGGGCTACACCGCTAAGAGTCACTCTTTATAACTTATTTATATGGGAGAGTACTTTCTAAATACCAACACCACCAGTGCTGGGACGACTTGGCTCTTCCCCTAAATTGGGGACTTCTGGTATGACTCATCTTTCTATCACCATAAGCAACAACCACTTGGAAACTATTGAAAGACTCTTATTGGATCCATCCTGCATCTAACTCCAGTTGCAGCTCTCCCTGGCATTATTTTTTCCTGGGATCTGATGCCTTTCTTTTATCTCATTTCACAATCCTTACACCATTGCCCCAAGACACCTTTCCTACCACCATTACTCCATCTTCAGTGAAGCAGCAGATACAGAGCTGGTAGTTCTGTTCCCAAGGGTCAGGCCTTCTTGTGGGAGCTGGTCTTTTCAGGGGTCAAAATGAGAAACTTTAACTCCACTCCATAGCCCTGGAGAGGACTCAAAGAGGCTCCTTGTGTTTTTGTTGTGGCAAACCATTGAGCAGAGAATTTACCTCTCCTAGGGTGAAAAAGAAGACAAGAAAAAAAGAAAGAGGTTCTTTTCTTACCAATTAAAAGCCAGATCCCACACTTCCTCCACCAGGAAATCAGCCCTGTTCTCCCAGAGGGTTTGTAAAGCTGCCCAGGGGTGATGAGTGCAGCTCTAATGAAGATGAGTCAGCATTGGATTTCTCAGCTGGGAAACCATAGCTCCTCACCTTGCCTCATTTTCTGCAAAAACAAAATGAGAGAAAAAAAAATCCTTCATGAACTGAGTAGGAAATTTGAACCTTTTATTTGGGTTAGGGCACTCAGGCTGGACACAGAACCCACCATGTGTAACTGCCACCTTGTGAAGTTCACAGAAAGGACCCTGGCAATGCTTGTGATGGCTCTTGTTTGCATGGTGTCTCCTGGGTGAACTGGTCCATCAATCAATCAATCAAAAATTTATTAAGTGCCTACTGTGTGCCAGATACTGTGCTAAGACTTTTATGCAATTGACTGTTGATTTTATCAAATAGTTCAGGAATACTTCCTACCAGAGTTAATGAATCATTGCTCAGGCAGGACAAAAGGAAATGCTACTTATCTGAACATTTTTATTACCATTATGTATGTTCTGGAAATGATTCTCAGCTACAGAAAATGACCAAACACAGTAGACGAAGTCATAATGACTCTCTGTACTGAATTGGCTGCCTGACTTCTCTACGAGCATCCCTAAAGCGGAGTCGGAAGTATGGGCAAGATTTCATCCTTCATGGCTATCCCCTGTTGGAGCCTAGTTCTATAGAAAAATTCCAGGGGCGATCAAAGGATGATCATCCAAGTGAATGAAGAAGAGGGTTTCAGGGGTATCCATACCCATGAGAAATGGAGTTTCTTCTTATTTCACTGCCATGTCAGGGATATGGGTCAACAAAATGGGGGGGGGGGGAAGAACCATTCTGTGGTTCTTAACCCTGCTTTCCTCAGTTTCAGGCATTTAGTGAAGTGGAAAGAGGTAACCCCACGTATTATAATGTAATTCATATGGGGAGGAAAATTGAAAAAATGACTGTTGATTTATTCTAGTTATCATAGTCAGTGTTAAAGATGAAAACTGTTGAAATGAGATTGATGCATAACAAGAATTTACCAAATGTATCAAAGTGTGTCTGTTCCTGCTTTCCACCTTCTTCATAACTTATCCCAAGTCATAGAATTATAGCACAGAAATTAGGGAGGTCATTTATTCTGACTCTTTTGCTCCAGGTAAGTTAACACCTTAACTAGACTAAGGTTTGTGACGTTCTGCCCTCAGCAGCTCCAGTTAGATGTTTAGGGCAGAATTAATGTATAGGCTGAGACAACAGTTACCCACATGGTGTTATTTTTAAGGGAAGTAAAAGCCCAGCCACCTTCGCACAGCAAACCTTTCCTGATCAGCCAATGTGTCTAATATTTCCCACGTTAAAGTCCCTGTTAGGGTAACTTGGTTAAGGTATCATAATACATAGGAAATTAGCTAGGTAAATGTCTTTAGTAGACAATCTGTTTATTGAATTAACAACTTATAACAGTGGTCTCAAACTCAAATAGAAACAGGGCCAATAAACCATATATATAAAGATCCCTGCAGGTGGCATATTGGCTTAGAAATCCACACATTAGTCAATCCATTCATTCATCTATCTATATTTATATTATTAAATCATTTCTTCCTTCCTTCCTTCTTTTCCTTCCTTCCCTTATTTATGTATGTATGTGTATTTATTTTGCAAAATATTTTCCAATTAAATTTTAACCTGGTTTGGGGCACTTGGCTGCATTTGACTCCTTGAACCTAGAAGATAGTAAGAAACTAAAACAAAACAAGGTAAGGTGATACAAAACATCTCTGTTTTGAGGAAAGGAGATCTAGAACATGGGAGATTTTGTAGGGAGGCCTGTCCTAGGTGGGAGGACCTGAGCTCAGGGCCATGATTAGCCAGGGGGAGGGATGAAAGCAAGAAGAGATCATAAAATGATGAAGCTGAATGGAGATGGAGAGGTTCCAGACAGAGACACGTTGATGAAACAAGTGGAAGTGAAGATAAACAGTAGACACTGACAGTTCTGACCTGGGTCATCCCAAAGTCTATTGTTCTGCTACTTTTCATGAGTTCCAACCTCATGGGAATTGTGTAATCCTTCCTCCCCTAGCTGTCTATAGATTTTAAAATAAAATATGTGTTTATATGAGGATTTTTTTTTGTCAGTAGTGATAGATTTTCATGTGCAGGTTGGAATATAAATAAACTACTTGGAAAATTTTGTCCCAGATTATTGGTGTAGAAACTGAATCCCACTTAGGGACTTTCAGGGTTACAAACTGCTTTCCCATCAACAACCCTGTGCAGTAAATAATATTAGTAAGATATTTTTCTTTTTGACTACCCCAGGAGCATAGAGAACTCCTGTTGAGGTGACCTTCCAACGTAGGGCGGCCCCTGTGTCTCTCAGTATTAGTATTATGGCACCAATTTAATAGGCAAGGATCAAAGTCTAAAGGCAATGGGAAGACATCCAGAATCTCCTTGCTGATCTGGGTCAGGATGAGAATGAAGCAAATGCTCCTGTTGGGAGTCAGCAGAGCATTAGTAGGAAAACACTGGCCATGGTACCTGAACAACTGGGTTGGAGTAGCTCTGCCACTTACTACCTGCCTGACCTTTGAGAGTGACTTTACCTTTGGGGATCCGAGTTCCTTGTGCACAGGTGAGGGATTTAGATCAGGTTGCTGATATACAGAATAGCCTTTAGGATGTCTGGGTTGTGTAGGACCTAGAGTCAGGGAGACCTGAATTCAAATCCTGCCTCAGATACTTAGTAGCTATGTGACCCTGAGCTAGTCACTTAACCTCTGTCTGTCTCAGTTTCCTCAACTACACAATAGAGACGATAACCTGCCTTGCACACTTGTTGTGGCACGCAGCAGGTGTTATAGAAATGCTATTATTACTATTAAAGGGGGAAGGAATACATATGTATATAGCACCTACTATGTGTCAGGCCATTGTGGTAAGTGCTTGCCAAATGTTATTTCATTTGGTCCTCCCAACAACCATTCCCAGACTTGCCCAGAGTCACACAGCTAATCAGTGTCTGAGGCTGCATTGGAATTCGAGTCTTCTGACTCCAGTCTCAGCGAGTGCTCTGTCCACAGTGCTACCTAGGTGCCTCTATCATTGTTGTGATTAGTCATCCATTCATTTATCCATTCTATTATTTATTAGTTTATTTACATGTGTATGTATGTTCTTTCCAATTCACTTCAATATGTTTCTTTTCTGTTTCCTCATTAAATTAGGAAAGAAGGGTGAGGGGTGGAAGCATTCAGGTGTTATGAAGAACCCTGGGCTTAGAGTCTTAGATCCTGGTCCTGGCTTTGCCACTACTATGTGGTCTTGGGAAAACAATATCATTTCTGTAAATAAATGTTTTCTTTTATTTGTAAAATTAGTATGGTGGGACTAATTGACCTCTAAAATCTCTTCTAAGTCTGAAATTCGATGGGTCTAGGTGATCTAGCGTTGATTTTTCTATAGGGCAGTAATGCTGAGTGGAGGTAGGGTGAGATGGGGTAGAGTGGGAAATGGTGTGGCCATGCTGCTTTTTACCTAGCCTGTCCCCTTGGTTGCCACCATGTTGTCACCATGCCATTGGTCCTAAACATCAGAAGTATTACAACTGGGAATTTCTTCTGTCAATAATAATTATAATAGTTAGCATTTGCATTGTGGTTTGAAGTTTGCAAGCTCTAATTTAATTTGGCTTTCTCTGTGATCATCCCATCATCTTTTGGGAAATTGGGTGATTTCTCCTTTGTCTATACTTTTCTTTATGTTGCTTTATCTGGTTCAGAGGGTAGAATGGAGAGTTTGAAGTCTTCAATGCCCATGTTAATTCTTGTGTTTTCTCTTTCTCTTTCTGTCTCTGTCTCTTTGTCAGAGGTGTCATAAAAGTTGACATAAATCTTCAGAAGGTGGACATTGACCAGTGTTCAAGCGATGGCTGGTTTTCTGGAACTCATAAATGCCATCTGAACAATTCAGAGGTAAGATCTTGCATGAAACAGTTCTGTTGAAAGGACAATGAAATGCTTTCCCTTGAATGCAATATGTTAGTTAAGTACCATACCCAAAGGATCTCCAGGTGCATTTTCTATTTTGCACCGGGCTGATGGAGATAACGTTATGCAATGGAGCTGATGCTAACTTAAAGTGTATGAAGAGGAACAATTCCTCAAGCGACCAAGAGAAAGCTGCAATGAAAATTGCTTAGGAACTTTAGTTTGAGTCAAAGGCTAAGTGTATTCCTTAACAAAGCCTGGAAGTTTAAAATAAACCCAAAGTGAGAAACCAGCCCATAAGACGGGTCAGGAAGGCTGTGCACAGTTTTGTATGACATTCTACTTGTTGAGACAGTACTAGTATTCATTTCAACACATTGCCATCTGTTAGAAAGCAGCAGAGAAAGTATGATGGGACCTTTTGGTGACTTTGGAGAAAATAGCCAATGGGAACCTGGAGAGCAGAATGGTTATCATTTTGTGTTGCTAATGTTTAGGTTCCCAAAGGTCTAGGAAGGAGTAGGGCTTGGATTAACAGGCAAATGAAGCAAGCCATTAGAATGTGCTCTTGAAGATGAGAATGTCTTTTTTTTTTTTCAGATTACTAATGATAGCATTGTAATGATTTCATTTTTGGCAATCAGACCTATCTTTAGAGACAGAGAGTGTCATGAATAATGTGTTAAATAATGATTCTACCATGAAAGAAATGCTGGAGATGAGGTCGGGGAGGGAGCAGAGTTCAACCTGATTTCCAAAGTTTTTACAGAAATTTAATCTAATTCTTTACAGAATGGAAAAGGTAGACCAAGTGTTTAAGAGCAGAATTTATTTTTAACTGTGAAGTGTTTGGTTTATTTCAGTCTTTTAGGGTAAGTGAAGTCATGCACAATGTGTTCTAGTCTGTAGAAATCTGCCTTCAGAGATTTTGCAATACCTTTAACTTACATTATTACACATTATACATTTGCATAAGACTGATGGAAACTTTCTGAAACCACATGCTCCAGTGACAATAATTCTAAGATTCCGTCAGAAGACCTGGGCTGGAATACTGATTCTGTCTGGGCAAGTCACTTAACTTATCTGAGATTCAACTGCAAAAAAGTAATGTCACCTCTTTTTTCCTCATCTGTAAAATGTAATATTTTCTGTACTACCAATCACATCAAGATGTAGAACGG
The DNA here is from genome assembly GCF_028372415.1 of Notamacropus eugenii. Taxonomy (NCBI): domain Eukaryota; kingdom Metazoa; phylum Chordata; class Mammalia; order Diprotodontia; family Macropodidae; genus Notamacropus; species Notamacropus eugenii. The sequence goes on from NC_092874.1 coordinate 66,037,226, forward strand.
AACAAAGGAAGCCTGTTAGAAGAGCTTTGTAAACCTTGACACACCATAGAAATTGCAGCTATTGTTATTTTGTTCCTTTGTTACATTTTACATCCTGTTTCTTTTTACTTATCCAAAAAATTTCCTAATATAACTTCATTGATGATCTTTAGGCCACACATTCCTGGTATTATTGATCCAAGTCAATGACATGAATTGGTAGATCAGGGTAGATCAGCTTTGGCTGTGTGTGTGTGTGTGTGTGTGTGTGTGTGTGTGTGTTTGAAAATCACTCTCTTACTTATGTATCTCCTTTATTGAACTATTTGCTCTTGGGCTTTTAATCTTTTTTTTTTTGTTAAGACTCTTTTTTTTTTCTGAAATAAGGTAAGGTTCTGTTATTTCCAGTGGGGAATCTTGGCTTTTTTTCCTTGACGGGTAAACCTAGGGCAGGTTTAATTCCTTGATCAATTTTTACTATCCTATCCCTTCTTGGGAATAATTTCTGAGGGTGACACCATTACTGAGAAGTACTCTCTAGGAGTAAGAATGGATTTATGCTGATGCAGCAGTACAGTCTGGGGAATGGAATGGGAAAGCATCTAAGTGCTTACTCTAAGTCCAATTCTGCCTTAAGTGCTGGGGGAATACAGAAAATATGGTGCAAAGCACACTGAAATCTAAGTCAGCAATCCCACCTCTGACCCATGGGATAGGATTGGGACTGGACCCAGGATCTCATTAGCATGGCAAAGTCCTGATGAGGACAAGTCTTCTACTAATACAAATAAGTATCTTCTCTTAACCCAAACCCAACAGCTCTGGGAATAGTAATGCTCCCCAGACAAAGAGTCCTGATTTCAGTCCAGCTCTAGAAATCTTTGTTTTCAGAAGCAATCTCTGCGGAGATGCAACTTACCAATTGCATCTACCCTTGCAATCCTTGCCTCCTCAGAAACTACAGCTACTTAAAACCTAGAAAAGACAGTTCTCATCTGCAAGGCATTGTTATAGTCAAATGGTTTGATATCAGGATTGAGTATGATTTGAACATGAAAGAAGATGCATTACCATAAGCTTTGCCATAGTACCCTAAGAACCATGGAATCTTTCATTTCTGACTTTCATTTAAAACCTCCTTTATGGGCTATCTCTATCTATTAGAATGGGTGTTCCTTGAGATCAGAGGTTCTCTCCATTTTTCTACTTGTATTCCATGCAGTACATAGTAAGCACCAACACATGCTGTTTCACGACTTCATTTTCTGTAGCATATGCCCTTAGAAAGTTGCCTGGAGCACTAAAAAATTAAGTGGTTTGCCCAATGTCATATCACCAATATGTCAGAAGTAGGATTGGAATCCAGGTCTTTCTGACTTGAAAGTCAGTTTTGTACCCCTAATGCAATGTTGCCTCTCACTGACCTATGTCAGTATTGAAACTATGGCAGTGAAACAATGAGTAAGTGTCATTAAAGGAAAGAGTTCTGGATTTGGAATTGGCTCTGACTTCTTGTGTAATTATGGGTTTCTGTTTCCTCATCTATAACATGAAGTGATTGGGTCAGATGACATTTGATGTCCCTTCCAGTTCTAAATCCATAATTTAATGATTTGATGAACTAGACCCCATTAATACCCATTCTCTAACCATGTCAGCCAACTGGACACTACCTCAGTTGTAACTAGCTAAGAATTAATTAATTATTCTAATGAATAATATAATATTGTATAGGTATATAACATATAAAAATATAATAATAATAAATTAATTAGGCTAAGAATTAATCACAATTTAAGCCTGTACTAAACAAGATGGAAACAGCCAGACAGTGGTCCAAAGCTTTTAATCAATCCATGCCAACGAATGATATATTACTTGAAGATCTAAGATTGACAGATATGAGTTTTTTCTTACCCTGCATTTAGATATATATATATGTGTATATATATATATATATATACCCATTTACATAAATGCACAATATACAACAAATATATGCATATTTGTATATATATATGCATATATACTATATATAGTGACAATCTAAATGTAAGGTAAGAGTAGATTAATATCTGTTGATTTATATAATATATATGTGTATATGTATACACATCTATACATAGTGTATATATATTTATATCTTTCTATCTATGTATGTATATACTTATAAACACACACACACATGCACACACACACACACACACACACACACACACACACATACACACACACACTGCTATGCAAAGTTCTTCTGGTACCTCCTTATTTAGAAGTACTCCAAACTCTAAACTTGACTCATTTCCCACATGAATTTTAAAAATATTTTATTTTTATTCTGAACTTCATAAATACCAAATAGATTGGTTATTTGGTTATGCATTGTAGAACAGAAAAAGAGGATTGTACATAAACTGTAGATTTCTTGTATATAGCTCACTTTTTTTTCTAATAAATTCATCCTATAACTTTCAAAAGTGTCCTACTTGTCTGACCTTCTTTGTAGCTCTGCCTTGCTAAGCCCTGTAAGATCAGACTTCCTCTTACCTCCTTTTTCCCTCATTCTATTATTTTTTTTAAAATTCTTAGCTTTAACTTTCCTTATGACTGTTATTTTTACTGGTCTTGAATTCCTGTCCTCATCAGTGCTTTTGCCTTGATAACTGTTGTCCATTGACCTGAGTAGCATTTTTTGTGTGGGTGTCATATTGTGGGTATCGATCTGTGTATGTTACCTCTTTCGAGCTTTGTTCCAAGGTTCCATTGGGCTGTTCAGTAGGAGGCTGTCTGGAAACAAGGGGATATTTACTTTTCCGGCTGCTAAATCATCCTCTACCTGACTTTAGAAGGCCTAGGCTACTTCTTTTCCAGCCTCTCTATTTACTTAATCAAATGGTCATGGTGGGGTATTGTTTGAATTCCGTTGGAGGATCAATTTAATTATACTTCACAGTAAGGAATGTTAACTTTTCAAGCTTTGTGTCTTTAAAGCTTTTAAATGAATTAAATTATTTTAGGGAAAAAATAAAACTCTCCATTTTGATTAGCAGAGATTAGGTTGCTATGGTAATGTACAGTTTCTCTTCCCAGTATTTAAGACTGAGTGAGGTTAAAAGCTCCTGTATTTTAAATATCAGAGGAGGTTAAGAATTTAAAAGTCACACAGAGGTAACCTTTCCTGGTTTTCAGGTATATTTATTCTTCTCCAGTGAGATGGTGGAAATAGAAAAAAATGAATAATAAGAGATTGTGGCAGGAGCCCTGGGAGTATTCAGAATAATGATGGTTCCCAACACTTCAGAATTTACAAAGCACTTTCTTCACAACAATTACTTGATAACTTTGCTTAGAGGCAACAATGCAGAAACCGGGAGGTCACCTAACATCCACCCATCCACTCATCCATCTCTCTCTCATTCAGTCGTTCTCTCAGTCTCTCTCAGTCTCTTGATCTGTCTCCCCTCTCTACTTCCCTCAATGTCTCTCACCCCTACCCCACCCCCACTTCTCACTTTTTTTTTCTATATGGAATTAAGTGTTATAGCAATGAGAGAGGAATACTAGAGGTCTTCTGGTCCAGGGATTCTCAACCTCTTTTGAGTGATGGACCTCTTCTCAGAATAATATTTTTAAATGTACAAATTAAATATGATTATAAAAGAAGCAAATTACATTGAAATGCAGTTATACATATATATATATATACATACATATATGTATATATATAGAAACCAAGTCCATAGAAACCAGACTAAGGATCTCTGATCTAGTTCAATGCTCTCTCTCTCTATATGTGTGTGTGTGCGTGTGTGCGTCTCACCTCAAACCACTTATATTACCCTTCCTCCCCTCAACAATGTTACTAAGTTTATGCTTAACTGAAAAAAAAAACCCAGCAAAGTAAAAAAACCAAATCCCTTTGTTGAAAGTTCCTTTTTTTGTCCAGTTTTATACTTTAGATCATCCCAGCACTTTTACTCTTTTCCCTCTTTGGCTCCAGTCTTGGAGGAAGGTCTGCATCTTCCTGCATATGTCAATCACTTAACTCTATCTTGTGATCCCATTGTCTCCAGGAACTTTTTTCCCCTTTGATAATCTCCCTTCTCTCCCCTCACTTCTCCAATCAAATTTTGATCTCTTTTTATTTACCAGCTCCTTTCTTACTGCTTGCAAATATTCCTAGATCAATTTATTCCATTCTTAAAATAGTACACTAGACAATCTCTAGGTTTCTTAAGCTATCATTCTATCATCCTCCCTTTCACTGCCAAAAACCAAAATAAAACCAGTAACATTTGCACTCATACTTTCTTACTTTCCATTCCTTAACCCTTAAAATTTGGCTTTTGATGTTACCACTCAACTGTAACTACTTTCTCTAAGGTTGTCAGTGATTTCTAAAATTTCGAATTGAATGGACTTTCCCCAGCTTTCATCCTTCTTCTCCTTTCTGCAGCATCTGACATGGTTGAGCATGCCTTCCTCTTAGGGACTTCCTTTTCTCTGAATTTTGAAGGACAATGCCTTCTCCTGGTTCTCCTACTACCCCTTTCCTCTCCTCCCTTCCCGTCCCCTCATAAACTCATAAATTCAGAGTTGGAAGGGACCTTAGGAACTATTGAGGCCCAGAGGCCCAAGGCCACCCAGGGGAAAGTACCAAATGTAGTATTTGAACTAATGTCCTCAGACCTCAGAGTCAGTGCACATTTTACTGTGTCACAATACTTTTGATGACCTATTGGATCATGAACAAATCACCCAACCTCTCCAAGGATCTCCTTATTGACATGGGATTGGACTAGAAAAAAGTCAAATTCAAATAGAAAAAGGGCCATTAAACCATACATAATGATCCCCACATATTGGCTGAGAAAACCAATTATTAACATTATCTGTGTGTTTTGTATTGTATGTATTTTTATTTATTTTGTTAAATATTTCCCAATTATATCTGGTTGAGGCTGCACTTGGGAATATTGTGGGCTACATGTGGTCAGTGGGTCACATGTGTGATAACTCTGGACTAGAAGAAATATTATCCCTTGATATATGGGACTGTTTTAGGTCTAAAATTCTGATTTGTGGTGGTGCAAGCATAAGCTATGAAAATCAATTTATTTTTAAGAAGCCAAAAATTATTTTTAAGAAGCCAAGAGCTCTAAAAAGTCTTCTTTGTCAGTTAATTATTTGATTAAATACATAATATTAATTTTAAAGTTGATAATTAATCCAATTAATTTAAATAAAGTGAGTCAGAACCAAAACTTGAAACCAAATCTCATACGAAAAGGCTAGTGTTCTTTCCATGATGCCTCACTAAAAGGAGTTAAATGAACCTGGAATGATTCCCTTCTTGTGTTTTCCTCCTGGCTTCTCCTGCTTTCTTCAAGTTCTACCTAAAACCTCACCTTCTACAGGAAGCCTTTCCCAATTCCTTTAAATGCTAGTGCCCTCCTTTGATTATTTCCAATTGATTCTGTCTGTAGCTTGTTTGTACTTAGCTGTGTGTGTGTGTGTTGTCTCCCTCATTAGGCAGTGAGCTCCATGAGGACAAAGTATATCTTTTGACTTTTTTTGTATCCTCAGCTCTTAACATAATGCCTGGCATATTGTTCACTTGTGTCAGTTGTATCTGACTCCTTGTGTCCCCATCTGGGGTTTTCTTGGCAAAGATACTGGAGTGATTTGCCATTTCCTTCTTCAGTTCATTTTATAGAAGAGAAACTGAGGCAAACAGGGTGAAGTGATTTATTGAGGATTACACAACTACTAAGTATATGAGGCCGGCCTTGAACTCATGAGATGAGTCTTCCTGATTGCAAGCCCAGAGCCCTATCCACTGAACTGCCCCATGTGGCTTTTAGTAGGAGCTTAACAAATATTTATTGACTAATTACTGATGGGAGAGAATAGGTGATCAATAGTCTTAACCTTAACACCTCATTTTCTTGTACCATTTGGAAACTTAATACCTTGTATTTACCAAAAACAACGTTTGAAGAAGACAGTAGAGTCACAAGAGTTCTCACTCTGGAATCAGAAAACCTGAATCAAAGCCCTACCTCTAGTACTTCCCATCTGTGTGACCCTGGACAAGTCATTTACCTTCTCATAGACTTCAGTTTCCTCATCTTTGACACAAGAGGGTTGTATAAGAATGCCTCTGAAATCCCTTCCAATCCTTGATCTATGATCCTTTCATTGAAAAACAATCATTTGCACCTTTAATATGATTCTGTTAGTCTCTTATGTCTCCCAGGGGTGTTTTCATTTTAGCTTTCATACCTGATTTCAGAGTTTAACAAATTTATCCCTTACTGAGGAAATTCTAGCGTTCTACAGAGAGATGGGATAGGTGATGGATTACTCCAATCTTGCTGCATAGTTAGAACCTTTCCTTCATTAATCTGGTCTACCCATGGTTCTCATTTGCTATCTTTTCCTTTTTCCTAAAGTAAAAAATAACCAACCAAATAAACTTTCTAAAATTACTGCAACTTGCATCTGGAAGAGAGGAAAATAAACCTTCTGACCCACTTTCTATAAGCAGCAGATACTAAATTCATTCACTGAGGACTGATGGCTCACTTCTGGAGTGGGTAAAAGGGCTGTTGCCCAGGGAGAGTACATTTATCAGTTCATTTTAATTGAGGCCAGTGTCACTAGATCCAAGAGTACATGTCATGGAGGGAGGTATAAACAGTACTAGAAATGAAGGAGAGGGTAAGGTTATGAAGGGCTTTGAATGCTAAACAGAGCATTTTGTATTTACTACTGGAGGAGTCACTGGAGTTTGAGTGGGGGGGTGACATGATTGGACCTGAGCTTTAGGAAAATCACTTTAGCAGCTGAATGGATGATGTATTGGAGTGGGGAGAGACTTGAGGCAGGTAGACCCACCAGCAGGTTGTTGCAGTAATCAAGGCATGAGGTGATAAGGGAGTGTGTGGTGGCAGTATCAGGGTGAGAAAGGAGTATATTTGAGAAATGTTGCAAAAGTAAAATTGACGGGTCTTGGCAATAGCTTGGATATGGGGAGTGAAAGATAGTGAGGAATCCAGGATGACTCCTGGGTTGGGAGCCTGAGGGACTGGGAGGATGGTGTTTCAACTCTACAGTAACAGGGAAGATAGAAGTTGGGCAGGGTTGAGGGGAAAAGTTTATGAGTTCCATTTTGGATGTATTGAGTTTAAGATATCTACTGGACGTTGAGTCTGATATGTCTGAAAGGTAGTTAGAGATGTGAGATCAGGGGTCAGCAGAGAGTCTGGGACGAGAATCATCAGCATATAGATGGAAAAGAGATCTATGGGAACTGATGAGATCACCAAGTGAAGTAGTGCAGAAGGAGAAGAGAAGAGCCTAGAACAGAATCCTGAGGAACACCTATTGTTAGGTGGTGTGATCTGGAAAAAGATTGAGCAAAGGAGAAACAGAAGGAGCTTTCATCATCATCTAAGGTCTCTTCTAGATCTAGAAATGCAAAATACTATGATCTATGACCCTTAGTATCCAGTGATTCCCAAATGCTTTTGGAAATACGAGTCCTATTGTTCTCATTTTTGTCTTTAAAAGTTTATTATTTATTTTTGACATTCTTTTCTTTTTAAATTTTGAGTTCCAAATTATTTTTTCCTTCCCATCCCCTCCCACAACTACTGAGAAGGCGAGCAATAGGATATCAATTATATATGTGAAGTCATGCAAAACACATTTCCATATTACAAAAAAGCAAGGAAATAAAGAAAATAAAGTAGAAAAAAATTTGTGCTCTGAGTGGAAATGGACAGCATTTTTTCATTGTGAGTCTTTTGGAATTGTCTCAGATCATTGTGTTGATCAGAGTAGCCAAGTTTTTCGCAGTTTATCATCATTACAACATTGCTTTTACTGTATATGATGACATCCCAGTTCTTCTCACTTTGCATCAGTTCATATCCATCTTCTCATGTTTTTCTGAAACCACCCCTCTCATCCTTCCTGCTAGCAAAGCACTGTTCCATCACAACAATATATCACAACTTGTTTAGGCATTTCTCCACAGATGACCATCCCCTTCATTTCCAATTTTTTACTACCAGGAAAAGAACTACTATAAATATATATATTTTTTATACATAGGTCCCTTTCCTTTTTCTTTCATCTCTTTGGGATGCACATCTAGTAGTAGAATTGCTAGGTCAAAGGATGTGCACAGTTTTATATCCCTTTAGGCTTAGTTCCAAATTATTTTCCAGAATGGTTGGACCAGTTCATTACTTTACCAGCAGTTCATTAGGGTACCTATTATCCAAACTCTCTGATAAATGAATGTTTGACCGTACAACCACCCACTCATTCACCCCATTCCTCACCTCTCATTCAACAAAAGGTATTTGGAGTAAAGGAATGTGGGAAGTGTTACCAGTGGAGTGAGAGGTAAACATTACTTCATAAGCCTCTTAGACCAAAATCATCATTAACAGGGGGCTATCCCATCTTATAGAACTGACTAACTTTGACTTTGCATATGCACAAGGAAATAAAAAATTCTTGGGAAGGGAATCTCTGATAGGTCAATGTCCAAATGAAATGAATATGATGTTTACAAGCAGTTCAGTCTTTTTTCTCTTTCACTTTGAGGAGCTAAATGCTATTTTTAAAATGAGTAAACATTAAAATTTTATTCTCTGAACTTCCAAAAATAGGATTATTGATGCCTTGTGTTTTTGCATCACAGTCTTTTCTGGAAATAGTCTACTCTCCCTCCTATTTTGTCCTTCCACCTCTCCCTTGCCATCTCTGCCCCATCAATGAACTGCACTTTCTTGTAGCAAAAAAAAAAAAAAAGGAATTAAGCAAAGGAAAAACACTGATGTCATGGTCCTATCTGATAGTGTATGCAACATTCTGCCCTCATAGTCTCTCACTTGTCTTTGGAGAAGAGAGGACTATGCTGTATCATCTGTTCTCTGGGCCATTACTATTTTCACTTATTTTTTTCACTTATTCAGAGCCTTACTTTCAATAGTCCTTTCAACAGCATTGTTGTAGTCATCATATACATTGCTTGGATGATCCCACTTTACTCTGCATTAGTTCTCATACATCTTCCCATTTTTCCTGACTTTCCCACCACATTTTCAGTCATTCCTCAGTTAATAGGTGCTTCCCCCATTCCTTTCTATCACGCATTGTGCTACTACAACCAGTTTGATATATTTCTGACTTTGACATCCTTGGGATTCATGCCCAGTAGTGGGCCTGGTGAGTTGAAGGGTACGTTCCGTTTAGTCTCTCAAACATCATTTATTTTTGTTCACTCTGTTGAGAAGGTTGTTGGTTGATCTCTTGCTGGACTTAAGACCATAGGTACCTAATAGATCAATACAAGCACTTGCTGCTTAGAGAGAGCACCCTTCATCCACACCTATCCACTTCACAGGCCTGTGTGAAGTAAGCAACTTTACCATATTCCAGAGCAGCTTTAGTGGGCTGGATTACTATCATTGTATCTTCTAAACTGTACAGAAATGCCAAGTTTCAATATTTCATCCTCTGTTTCAACTAATATTAAGCACTTACTTTATTTAAGGCTCCATGCTAGATGCTGATGATACAAAGATAAAGATGACAGAATTCTCACCCTTCAAGGAGCTTACAGTCCACTTGTCCTGCTCAGAAGAGGGATAGAGAAAAGTCCTCCTTCTGTGTCCTAATGCCAAACTTGGGCTTGTATATCCAAGCCTTAAAATATCACTGCCCTTTTGTTTGGAAGGCATCAAGGGGAGGCTTCCATTGCAGGCCATTAAAGGTCTGAATCCCTATATGAAAACTTAGCATTATCTTGAGTAAGAAACCCAGAATTTTCAAATGTATCAGTTGACTTTAACTATGTGCAAGGTTAAGTGTGCTACAAGATCAAAATTCACACATTATTTTTGTTTTTGAGATAAAGGTCAAAGTAATTGCCATTCCTTTCAACCAGTATGGTGCAAGGGGAAGAACGGTAGACTTAGGAGCCAGGAGATTGAGGCTGGAATTCAGGTTCTGACACTAGATTCATGGGAAATTAACAGCCTTTATTTTCCTCATCTGTAAAATCAGGATAACAACGCTGTACCGTCTTACCTGTCTCAAGGAGTTGCCATAAGGAAAACTTTTTCAACTTTAAAGTCCCATATAAATGTGATTTTAAAAATTCAATCATTCTTCCTGTTCTGTTTCCAAGAGCGATATGATAATAATAGATAGGAAACGATTCCTTTCCTCTAGCTCCTTGGACCGGAAATGAAAACAAGGAGCTCTGTTCAGATCTATGTCTTTATTTTGATGTGTAAAGTGAATTTTAGGATTCAGAAATATTGTTACTCACAGGACATTTCTCTACTTATGAGTTGGGGTAAGTGGGGTAAGAGAGAGCTTGTCACAAATATCAATCACGAGGAGGTGATATCTTTTGTCCTTTGAGGTGATTTGCCTCCAGCAAAATTATAGGTCATGTGGGACTCCATCTCTAACTTAAAGTCTTATAAATGCTAAGTGACTTGCCCAAGATCACACAGTTGATAAGTGTTAGAGGTGGAATTTGAACCCAGCTCTTTGTGGCTAGAAGTCCAGCACTCTGTCCATTACATCACCTTGCCTCTCCCCAAATCATAATGCAGCAGATCTTAGAGGCTATTATGGGTGGAGAGGAGGGAGTTAGATGAAGAGGAAGGGACAATTTGTCCCTGTCTCTATTGACTGTGCTTTTACCTAAACTCGAGTTTTCAGTCTTAGGGCATGTAAGTCATGTGGAGAGATAGAAAAGGAGGAAATGCTGGAACAGAGACAGTGAAACACTAGGATGGAGGAAGGGTAGACTAGACTATCTTGGGAGCTCAGGATGAGGGAGGGTCAGGAAATCAAAGGAAGTATTTAGAGTATGTTCCTTACCTCCCACGTTTCCCAGTAAATCCTGCCAGGGATAAGGTATATAGGCGCTTAGGAAATATTTACTGAATTAAATTGAATTAACATCAAAGAAGGAAGAAAGTAAACATCTGTTAAGTACTATTGCAAATTAGCCATTGTGCTAAGTGCTTTATACATATGATTTCACCGCAACCCTGGGATGTAGGTGCTCTTATTACCCCCATTTTACAAATGAAGAAACTGAGACAGACAGTAGTTAAGTGACATGCTCAGGGCCAAGTAGCTAGTGTTTGAGGCTAGATTTGAACTTGGGTCTTCTTGACTTTCTACTTTCCACTGCACCTCCTGGCTACATCAGGAAGCTATTGAGTCAATGTAAAAGTCTAAATAAGTGAGTTTCCCTTCGTTTTCTCTTCAGTTCAACAAATTTTGTTGACTCCTGTAAGAATAATCTGTAAAATGAGCCTCAAAATACATCTTTTTTGATCTTAGAAAATTTTTGATGAAATAACTGCTTATTAATTGAAAAATGAAATAAAGCAGAAAGAACGTTAGGGGGTTAATAAAATTGGAGCTGTAGCTAGGAGTAGAGGTCACAGTGGGAATGTTACCTTGAAAGGACCATTGGCTTCAGGATTTGGTGACAGAGTGAGTGGGGTAGCTAGCAAAGGCAGAGAGTATTGTATCATAAAGAAAGGGCTGAATATAGCGCTGTTCAAATTCACAATCTCCTGATTATTAGCTGTATAACCCTATGCAGGGCATTTGACCTTATTAAAATTCTATAGCAGATGTTATTGTAGGAGTTGTTATGGCATGGTGACTCCAGGGGCAGGGGTGACTGCTCTGAGCAGACAGAGCTTGTCCCAGTCGGAGAGAAGTCCAGGCCTCCCTAAAGGCTTGCACTCAGGTCTAAGGTTCTAGGTTCAGGAGATTCTGCCTGTGAGTGGACATTGTAGGTTGTTTGCTTCTAGTGTACAACACCTGTCTGCTTCCTATGGGACTACCTAGGAGAGGATGCTGCTTCCTGGGAAAGGGCTTGCATGGAGAGGACCTTCCTCCAACAGAGACTCTACCCTATTTGCAGGTCTAAGCAATAGGACTAGTATCAGCCTTTGGGATGTAATTCGAGAGGAGTCAGATGTAGACATCAATTTGTGTGAAATATATCTGGAGGAGTCAGGATATGAAGTCTAACCTGGCTCATACTTAGTGCCTCTAATTGAATGGAGACCTTGATATTTAGTTTCTTCTCTGATGAATATCTCTTTGGGTACTGTCCTTTCCTGCCATAGGCTTAGGGCATCCTGAACATGGAGCTCTGAAACAACATCTGTGCAAACTCAGAGGTCTGTATTGTGGACTCTCTATGAAGTGGTCCATTTAGTAATCCATGTTCTTTTACTGAATCGATTGAGATTTAGGAAACAACCAAATCTACTTCCCCTTTTACAAGATCATCCACATAGCAAAATTTGAGGGTTTATTAAATCTTCTGAGTTTACCTATGTGAGTCATTTTTTTTTGACATCATCATTTGCAGGAAAGTTGTAGCTCTATTTGACAGCATCCATATCTGTTAGCTGCTCTTTGAGTCCATCATGGATTCTGACTATGAAACTATCAGCTGCTTCCCTTTCATCTGAGATTTAGGCATTTCATGTGACTGCAGCCTTAAATTGGAAGAAATCTTATATCCTTTAGCCTGACTTCCTCAATTTAGAGATGAGGAAACTGAGACCCAGAACAAGAAAGTCCAAAGTTGCCCAAGGTCATACCCTTTGCAGTCAGCAGAACTGGGTTTTGAACTCCAAATTCCCATACATAAGACTTCCTATTTTTCCTTTGAGTCTTCCCTCTGTTCCTGCTGTTGCAGCTGTGGTAGCTATTTTGGTGAAGCTGGGGAAGGAGTACCCTCTTGGAATGTCCTACGTCACTGATTCCTCCATAATGCCTTGTAAAGTGTGTGTTCAGCATTATGTTATTGGAAGAAGGGAAGATGGCCAGTAGGCCATTTTTTCTAAGGGAATGTTTAAACCACCAACTTCAAACTAGGCCTGGGAGATGTTAAACTCTGTTATAGAAAATGGATTCAATGCTGCTTAAACACAGTGGAAGCTGAACTGATTAATCCATGCCTGAAGTAGACATTTTAAACACTAGGACTTTTGCAGGAGTAGCTAGGTGGCACAGTGGATAGAATGCTGGGTATGGAATTAGGAAGACTGATTGTCCTGGGTTCAGATCTCACCTCAGACACTTACTTGCTGTGTACCTTGGGCAAGTCACTTCACCCCGTTTTCCTCAGTTTCCTCATCTGTAAAATGATCTGGAGAAGGAAATGGCAAACCATTCTAGTAACTTTGTCAAGAAAACCCCAAATGACATCATGAAGAGTTGGATACAATTGAATAACAACAATAACAAAGGACTTTTGCTTTGACAAAGGAAGGCAATGTTGTACAGTAGAAAGAATGCTGGAGTTGCTTTCAAAACACCTGGTTCAAGTCATCACATACTGCTTATTATCTGTGTGGCTTACCCTCTCTAGGGCACGTTTCTTCATCCGTAGAGAACCACAAATTATCTTTCATCAGGAGAATGATACAATCTAATCTGTGCATGTTACTCTGCATGTTACTAGAGCAGCCATGTAAAGGTTTGGAAGGAGGGAGGGGGAGAAGGAAAGATAGAGATAGAGAGATAGAAAGAGAGAGAGAGAAAGAGGGAGGGAGGAGGAAAGGGAGAGGAAACTAGAAGAAGGCAGGTCAGTTAGACATTTAAAGAGGGCTGTTCTTGATCATCTCTAAGGTCCTTTAAAGTTTATCCTTCCTTTCCATTTTATAATTCATATTGCTGCCAAAGTAATCTTTCCAATGTGTAAGTCTGATCAAGTCATTTCCCTCGTCAACCTCTGGCTGTCACTTGCTTACATAATTTGTTTTAATTAAATTCAGTTTATGTTTATTAGGTACCTATGATGTATAGATCACTGTATCATATGCATGAGTGTAGGGTGGGAGTGTTAGAATGCAACTGGATATGCCATGTTACCTGCTCTTATATAACTTATAGTCTTAGTAGGGGAATGTAGTAACATATGCAGGTAATTATGCTGCAAAATAATTTATGATGTATTCTTTGGAGAGAGGTATGTGAAGAAGTGTTATGTGTAGTCTGAATAAAGCAAAGACAATATTAACTTGAAGGAAGTGCTATTTGAGCTGGATAAATATGTGGAGAGAATTCTATTCCAGGCATGAGAAATTCAACACATGACAAAATTTGAGGCCCAGGGAATATTGTGAGCAAAGGGCATATTGTTTGGAAAGTATAGGATGTGTTCAGGGAACAAAGTAGTTCATTTCAGTCACAAAAGAGGGTATGTGGCAGAGTGGTACATGAAATAAGGCTGCGAAGGCAGTACCTGATTATTTGGTAGACTTGTAGACCATTCTGAAGAATTCATACAGAAATGATGTGATCAGGTGTATCGATATGGGCAAGATTAATCTACCCATGGCGTGTTAAAGGGATTAGAAGAAAAAAGCTACTAAGAATAGTCTAAGGGGATGATAATATGGGTTTGTCTTAGGATAGTGGTGATGATAGGGATGAGTGGGGGATTGTGAAAGTAGCAATGAAAAAAACCAGGATAACTAATTGCTTCTTTGCATCCTTTTTCTCCTCAGATCCAAAGGTATTCTCGAATACCTGGGACCTATGCTTTAAATTCTAATTCACACACTTCCTGTCTTTGACTCTAGGCCGATAAATTTAATTCTCCTAGACTCAGTTTCCTTATCAGTAAAATAGGAATAAGTGTGCCTGTAGCACTTACCTCACTGGGTGGTTGGGAGGGTCAGATGAGATCATTTTTGACAAGAGCTCTGCACAAATTAGAACACCAACTCTAGAATTTTAGAGTTGATCCTAAAATAGAAATAATATTGACATATCAATATTAATGACCAAGAACTGCTTAATTTCTCCTTTGGCTTTCTCCTTCTGTCTTTTGTTTTTAAAAATTGGGCATCTCTGAAACAATTTCCATCCTGATTTTCTTGTGTTTTTCAAGATGAAGGGAGGTGGCAGCAATTTTGAGGACAAAAAGTATTGGTTGCCACGTAGCTGGCAGTTAGAAGAAGATTATTTAGCAATAAAATCAAGACTGCAAGATTCATGATGTCAGTGCCCACATTGGGATGAGTCATAAGAAAATGATGGGAAGAAAAATGGGGTCCCTAGAAATTCTGACTTTTATGAGGTCTCCAAAACATAGCAGCCATCTTTCAAGGTCAGCTCTACCTTTGGAACTGAGAATATTATAAACTTGTCATAAGTGAAGCTTGGGTGTTATCATCATCATCATCATTTTTGTTATCGTTGTCACGTGGATTCATTGAGAAGATGCTTTGTGTCATAAGAAGATGCATTTTGGTGAGATGGTCAGTATGAATTAGTCTGAATTGCTTTCTGGCAACTGATCACATAGTTTTCATCTGTTGGAGGCTTGCTTTTTGGTAATGGGAATTCAGGGTTACAAATAATGAGGAAGAATGATGTCTTAAATTTAAGGTGTCATTTTCTTGTTAATTGGGATACCAGTTTCTGAGTGAAAGAGGAAAGCTAGTCTTGACTCATAGGAATCTACAAATGCTTTACTGATAGATTTCATAATTAATTTGTCTGAAAAACTCTTTAGAAGTTGGCATTAGTATGGTTTGCTTAATAGGAGTTAGACCTTGATGTGGGCAGAGGGGAGATGTGAAGGTGGAAAATCCTCTAAAGCTTGAATATGTGACCATCCTTTCATGAGGGAAAGAGTGTTATGATAAGTATGTAAACACTTCATTCTATAGAAGTCAGTGTGGTATAGTGCATAAGGAGCTGACATTGAGCCAGGAAGACCCTGAGTTCAGACATTTTCTCCTTTTGACATATACTAGCTGTGGGACCCCGGGTATATTACTTAGCCTCTCAATTCCCTAGGTATATCCCTCAGATTATAAATACAAAGAAGGTTCCAAGCTACAATGGTAGAGGGAGTTCCTCACAGAGGAGCTCCCACTGCTTATGAAATTACACTCCTTTCTTAGAGCATTTAAGAAAAAAAAGGAGGGGGGAACCCTATTACCTTACCCTACCAATTTACATTTTTCTTTCTGATTGGAGCTGTCCAGTGGAATCTTTCTGGATCATCCCAGTCAGTAGTGATCTTGCACCTTCCTGAATGTTCAAATTGTATACATCCCATACTTTGGTGTTTATTTCAATGAAATATCAACTATCTAGATGTCCTAGAGGCATGTCAAACACATATTCACTGCTTATCACAGGTCTTGGCACATAGTGCATACTTAATAAATGCTTATAGATTATTTGACAGATCAGAACTCATTATCTTTTCCATCATCACCTGTCATCTTGATGATGTGGGACTGGAATTCTGGAGATAGATTATTGTTGCATATGTTGATTTGGGAGTCATCTTCATAGATTTGATCACTGAATCTATAGGAGCTTTTGAGATCACAAGATATAGATGTAGGTATTGGGAGAAAGGAGGTCCTAGTTCAGAGCCTCAGAGAACACCTCTTAGGGGGTGGGTCATCCTCTACCACCTAATTTGTTATTCCCAACCTCTTCCCTCTTGCCTGGAAGTCTCAACCAAATGCCACTTAACCCTTCCACTGGGCTCTGTGGAATATCTCTTTCATAGGTAACATACTCCCCTTCATCTTAAATCTTTTTCCCTCCCACTCCTCCCATCTACTAGCTTTTATTGCAACCTGACTCTTCCCTGATGACACAGCCTTCCTGGCTTCCCTTTCCAGCACTGACTGCACCTTCACTCATTTCCCCTGGGATCACTAGTCTAGGCAGAGGAGTTAGAATAATCCACTATCTTGATCCCTCAATTCTCTCCTAGGCTATGATCCTTGTACTAACTGCTCTCTCCTCTTTCTCCATCTTGACCCATCAGTGAACTAGTTCAGCTCTACACTGTCATCTTCTAATGAGTCCCTAGCCACCCCCATCATATTGACTATTGTTCCCTGCTGAGCCTTAGCCTTGGCTGAATCCCACCATCTGCCACCTTTGTTCCTATATGTATGCTTCTGAGTAAAGGTGGAGAAAATCATGCAACCATTCTGACTGTACTCTTTACAAATTTGTGTTTTTCAACTTCAATTGCAAAAAACCTCTTTTTTTAAAATCCCCAGCACTTAGCAGAGTACCTGCCACATAGAAGACACTTAATAAATGTTTGTTGGCTTACTGACTTATTGATATAGACAACAATGCAAAGGACATGGAAAATGAGCAGATTGATTGGAGGAGAAGCAGATGGGAGTAGTATCATAAAAACCATGTGTGTGTACATGTGTGTATGTGTGTATGTGTGTGTGCATGTGTGTATGTGTGTGTATATGTATATATGTGTGTATGTGTGTGTGCGTGTGTGTGGTTGAACACTTAGTATTATATTCTACTGCTTTCTGACTAGTCATGTTTCTTAACATTCTAGACTGGACTGTAAGCACAACAGAGGCAGAGCTCACTGATGGCCTTTTGGTTCCTTCCCTCTTTCCTCTGATCTCCCATCATGGTGCTAGAAGGCTCTTCACAGATAATTTGAGAAATGAAATCAATAGTCAAATGTTATTACTCCTTTTCCTAACTCTGCTTCCCAAACACTGAAATCATAGGATTCAAGAGAAAAATCAGAAAAGAATGATTCTGAAAGGTAGCTTAGGGTTTAAGCAGGGCTGTCTGCATCCTGTCCTCAGAGCGATTCTGAATCAATGTTGACTTTATCTCCAAATCTGGGACCAGAGAGAGATTTTCCTTTAGCTATATTGGCAGAGACTGAATGTTTTTCTTTTTGCCAATCCTCAAAGCATGGATTAACATTTTTTGATTGGAGTATGAAGCTAGACGCTTGCGTTTACTTTAGGCAGCTTGGCCTTTCCATTCTTCTATTCATGTGGAACTTGGCATCCAAATGAGAGTCTTCAAATGTAAGGCCTAGCACTTCTGAGATTCAAATATATCGAGACAGGGAGAGAGAAAAAGAGAGAGAGAGAGAGAGAGAGAGAGAGAGAGAGAGAGAGAGAGAGAGAGAGAGAGAGAGAGACAGAGACAGAGAGACAGAGAGAGAGACAGAGACAGAGAGAGAGACAGAGAGAGAGACAGAGAGAGAGACAGAGAGACAGAGAGACAGAGAGAGACAGAGAGAGACAGAGAGGCAGAGAGGCAGAGAGGCAGAGAGAGAGAGATTGTCCCACAGTCTGGCATGGATAGAAAGAAGTTAATTGTCTTGCTATGGTCCTTGCCTCCTGGATATGATATCAAATGTTGACCTGAAAAGAGCAGGAGAGTTTCAGGGAAGAAATGCATCTGAAGGAATATGAAGTCAATAAACATATTTCGAAAATGGACCTAAATCCCTAATGTAACCTGTCAGAAATAAAAAGCATCCTTCAAACTGTAGCTTTGTTGTAGTCAGTTGCTAAAAAAATTGCTACTTGTCCAATTCTGGGTATGAGAAACAATCAAAAAATACGCTGAATGCCTGAGGGTGATTTTTTTGTTGCTGCTGCTAAATATAGCTTTGCATCATTAGTTTATGTGGGAAAAGTCCCATTATGACAGCAAATCAGATCTGATCTGGCACTCCCTCAACCACAATTATATCAAATATGGTGGAGGCTTGTCAAAGCTTTCTGTGGGAGGCAAAGCTTCTGAGGATTTGCAGCCCACTTTGGAGGACAATGGTGAGCCATGTTGCTTAGCTACAACTTTTGGCTGGCTTCAGGCGCTCTCTAATTGACAGTATTATACAGAAATTAAACTCCATTCCTTGATGACTTTTCTTGAAGATTGAAAGCATTCGTTATCTCCTTCTTGTTTTTTGGTAGTTTTATCAAGTCCTTTGCTCACATTCATCCAGGGCAGGTTTTGATTCATCATTGTTTTCCTTTCCTAGGGTTTTAGGATTGAGAGAAAAGGAGTGGGTGGTTTATGATCTTAGTAGAACTGCAAGTATTGGAATGATTTGAAAATGGTTTTGCCTTTGAAGTTGTGGACAAGCATGCATTTCATCAAATTATTTTCCATCAGAGGTCCTTGGATTCTTCCATCCTTTAGTTCATCCATAAGTGTCTTAGGTGTTGTAATTCATTTCTACAAGCATCTATTATATCCCATGCACTGTGGTAGGCACCAAAAATACAGCAACAAAACAAAACAAGAAAAGCAACCCAAAACAAAACCAAAACCTACTCGCTTCCTTCAAAGAGCTTGCCTTGTATTGCTTGTGGGGGTAGCAGAGGGCCACAACATGTTGATAATATTTGCAAAGTAATGACAAATATTGCTCCTGAGAGAGCATTGAGAATGGGAGGGATCAAGAATGGAGACCTTTCTAGGCATGGGAGAAGGAAGCAGGCAAAAGCCTGGAGGCAAGAGATGGGATGTCCTGTAGGGGGAACAGCAAAGAGTTCGTTTTGGCTGGAAATTAGACTGTGGGAAAGGGAGTGATATGAAATCTGTCTCAGAAGGCACAATGGAACCAGATTGTGAAGGCCTATAAAGGCCAAATAATGGTACCATTGTCTTGTGTAAATGGTTTATGAAAGGTTGGAAGGTGTTAGACTCTTTGACTGTGAAGGGATTGTATATTAAAGGACTAATTTAGAGCAGGGATTCTAACCCAGGGTGCAACTTTGGGATGTCTATGAAATTATTTAAAATATTTTTGATAGCTGTATTTTAAATTAATTTTTTACCTTCATAATCCTATGCATTTTATTTTATTCTTTTAAAATCATTGTTCTCAGACTGCCAGAAGAGTCTAGGACATACACACACAGAGGGATGAGTCTCTGTTTTGGAACAAACCAGCTGAAGGATATTTCCAGAGGTCCCTTTTTCTGCTTTCTAAGAAGGACTTTCTCTAAGCCTTCTTATAAATGTAGGCCTTCTCAGATCTTTTCACAGAACAAGGTACTCCATCTCTGGTCTTGGGGAATTTTCTCTAGCTATGTCTTATGGCTGGAAGGCTCTCTCTTTTCCACTCCAACTCTGACCTCCTTGGCTTCCTTTAAATCCCAATTAAAATCCCACCTCCTACAGGAAGCCTTTCCTGACAGCTCTGCCTCACTTAAATCTAATTCACTTGCAAGTCAAGACATCCCCCTCCTGATGTTATTGGTTCCCTTCAAGAACGAAGGTCAAGCAACAACAGCAATTCCAGTGCCTTCCCTCTGTTAGTTATTTCTTATTTATCCTGTATATAGATTGCTTTCTTTGTATTTATTTGCATGTCATCTCCCCCCTTAGATTATAAGCTCCTTGAGGGCAGGGACTATCTTTTGCCTCTTTTTGTGTTCCCAGCATTTAGCACAGTGCCTAGCCCATAGTAGGTGCTTAATAAATGTTGACTGATGATTGATTGATGGAAGATCACGCATTACTCCTTTGTAGTGCTTTGTAAGCAAGGCATAGCACCCTCCCCTTCAATCAGGAAAAAGAACTCCAGATCCAGTCCTATCTCCTTAATAATTTCCTCTCTCTCTCTTACTCTGCTGAGTAACTTAGGATTTCATTTTCCTACTTATGTGACTTTAAGAAAGTGGCATCTTAGAAACTCAGTTTCCTCAAAATAGACTTCATGGAATTTCGGAATTGGAAAGAGATCTTAGAGATCGAATATAGTTCCGTTATTTTTTCAGATGAGGAAACTGAAGACTGAAAAAATTCAATGCCTTGCCCAAGGTAATATGGCTAATTAAAAGATAGGACTCAAACTTACTTGTTATGAATTCTCTATTCAGAGTGTCTATAAAATGAAGAGGCTGGCCAACATGACCTCCAAAGTGCTTCCCAGATTTATGATTCTATACTAAATTTTATCTTTTAACATTTTAAAGTAAGACAATGACAAGTTTTTATTTGTGTTTACAATTACTTGCTCTTAGTGACAGTGGGCAAGTAAGGTTGCTATTTAATTTAGGGGATGCTAGGTGACACAGTAGATAAAGTGTCAGACCTGGAGTCAGGAAAACCTGACTACAAATCCAGCCTCAGATACTTACTAGCTATGTGACCCTGGACCAGTCAGTTACCTCTGTTTGTCTCAGTTTCTTCATCTGTAAAATAAGCTGGGGAAGGAAGTGGCAAACCACCCCAGTATCTTGGCCAAGGGAACCCAAATGAGGTCATGAAGAGTCCAACACTACTGAAATGACAATATCCACAATTTAACTTGTGGGCTACTTTTAAATAGAAGCACTTAGAATTTTGTTATTTTCGTTAATCACAGAACCTCAGAGTCAGATGAGACCTCAGAGGCCAACTAATTCTAACTGTGCCTGAACAAGAATCCTTCCTACAACACACACAACAAATGATCATCTGGCTTGATGACCTCTAGTGATGAGGAGTTCAGTACTTGCCAAGGAGGACTTCTCCACTTTTGGATAGGTCTCTTGTTACCACGTTTCTGCTAGTGGTGACCATAATAAACCTGCCTTTCTACAAGTTACATGAGTTACTATTCCTAGGTCTGCCCTCTGTGGCCTTATCATTACTTGGCATCATTCCTCTTCCATATCACAACCTTTTATATACTTGGAGTCACTGCTTATCTCCCCCTTGTCTTTCCTTCTCTGCACTAAACATTCCCAATTCCTTAATCTGAACCTCATCGACCTTGATCTCAAGGTTTTACCATTTTGGTCACTCTTATCTGGGGCTGTACAGCTTATCAATATCTTTAAAAAAATGTAGCAATCAGATGACCTAACATGGAGGCAACCTGCTTCTGAGAAAGGATATCTTGTGTTCCTCTACCATGTGGACAGGAATAACCTCTTTCCTTTGGTTGCATGGTCAGAACATCTTGCAAACTGCCAGACTGGTCCCACTTTTTAATCTTGTCCAGTATGCTCTTTCCTATGTGTCCATAGCAACCTTGGAGGCAGGATTCTAGGCTGGATGTTGCAGCTGATAGACCAGCAGAGAAACTCCAAGAAGCCAGCATGTTTGGGATTCAAATCCACTGGGATTTTTGGCCTTGGAATTTGGGACTATGCTATATAAATTGAGCTAAGCTCCAAACTTAATTCCCTCTATTTTGCCAAATTATGAGGTGGTGCAGGGGAGGATCATGTCCCATTTGTTGGAGAGTATGTTTGTATATTTGTTATTATACCTTTGAAATAAATGCTCCTTTAGAAGAGCTAATTTGACTATTAGTATTCAAAAGGAACTAGGATACAGGGACCCTCTTCTAAAATAAGAGAACATCATCAGTTATGTCTAGAGACACTGGCAGAGAGCCTAGATATCCCAGAATAATTTAAGGGTTCCAGAGAACCCCGAGGGAATGGTAAAATGTAAGACAACTGGCTTTAGGAAGTGGCTACCAGGGTAGCCACTGTTACATTAAATATGATACTACAGATGTATTCTGACCACAAAACTCAGCTTAAGTATAGTCTTGTACATGAAACTTCTTCTAATTCCCCCAGAGGGCAATGCTCCCCATTTCCCTATATGTATGTTTTGTATAAATGTATACACATCTCCATAGAAAAAAATGTAAGATCCTTGAGGGCAGGGAGTGTTTGTTTATTTTTTTATATGGAGAGCCTGGCATGATGCCTGGCATAGAACTGGTGCTTAGTTGATTGACTAATTTATTGCAGTAGGATCAGTTCTGTAATCCTAGGTACTACCTACATCTTCTCACAACCTGAGATATCATTAGCTTTCTTGTCTTCCAGGTCACACTTTTGACTCATTTTAAGCTTAAATTCCATTAAAATGCCTGAATCATTTCAGATACACTACTGTCCAGCTTTATTTATAAAGCTGATTCTTTTTGAATTCAATTGTAAGACTTTAATATTTAGTCTTACTAAAAAAGTCTTATTAGGTCCAGTTCATTGTTCTAGATTGTTGAGATCTTTTCAGATCTTAATTCTGGCATCCAACATGCTAGCTACCCACCTAGTTTGGTGACATTGGTAAACTCAATAAGCAACCCTTCTTTTTCTTTATTCAAGTCATTCATAAAAATATCTGAAAGCTTGGGGCCAAGGACAGGCCTTCGAGCACTCATTTCAAGTTGACAATGAATTACTCTTGGGTCATTTGATCAGTTTTAAATCAACCTCACCGTAATATTGTTAAGCCATTTGTCAATCTTATCTGCAAGAGTCCTCTAAGAGGCCATAAAATGTTTTGTTAAAATCTAGGTAAAATGTGTACATGTGATTCCTCTATTTAGTCTAGTAGCTTTGTCAAAAAAATGGGTTTTGATCTGTTTTTGACAAAGTCTCTCTCTGGGACTTTTGTTTTCTTGAATGAAGTTAAACTCACTGGCCTATAATTTTCAGCTCCTTCTCTCTCTTTCTCTCTCTCTCTGTCTCTCTCTCTGTCTCTGTCTCTCTCTGTCTCTGTCTCTCCCTGTCTCTCTCCCTCTCTCTCTCCCCCTTTCTGTCTCTCTCTGTCTCTCTCTCTCTCCCTCTCCCTCTCCTTTTCCCTCTCTCACTGAGACACTTACCCTTCCATGGTCCTATAACACTCCTTGTATTTACCACATTTCAAAGGTAACTGACAGTGGCTTATCAATCATCATTCCTTAGTTCGTTTTGACTTGGTTTTCAGGAGATGGGATCAAAATAACATCATTAGGCTAGAGATTCAATTTTCCACTTCAAATTCCAGTTGGAAATGGAGGGAGAGAGCCATTTTTCCTTGTCCTGAAATCAAGAGATGTCTAAATGCTGGGACACTAGAGAATGTCCAAGAGAAGTGTGTCTGTTTTGACTGGGATCTGCAGCAGTTTATATGTTTAGTTGCCAACAACCAGGGTTTATTCAGGCAATGTCTTCCAGTTTTATTGTGCTAATTGGACTGAAATTGTGCTCTGATCAGCTGGAAGGCTGGACAGCAACAAACTCTTCTCTCTTTTTTTAATTGGCAAAATGTGAACTCCTTCAGCTTCATTGTTTTCACTTGACATTTTGGGCCCAAATGAGGTCTACGTGAAAGAGGCAAAGGCACATCCGATGTTTTCCTCTGCCTCTTTTATAGTAGTCTTGTGTATCTTTTATTTGTTTTTGAAACAGAATGCCTACACAGGAAATATTTTATCAGTGCTGGGAATACAGGGAGGACAATTGGCTATCAGCTAAGAAAGCCATACTTCCCCATGACCTCATTTCCCACATTCTTGTTCCCCTCCTTCACAAATGCCAAATGTGCTGTCTTGCAGGATCTTCTCTGCTGTCAAAACTTTCCTTTAGGAAAAGGGTCAGACACTCATCATTTACACTTTAAAGGAATTTCAGGCATCAGTTAGCATGTGGCTGACATTTGGAGGAGGGTTGAAAACTACTTGGTACTTTGTCATCATGTTACTGTGTTGTGAAAACTGTCCATGACATTTGAGGTTCATGTTTGAATCTCATTCATACTTATTATTATCTCTGTGTCTTAGCGTATCTTTTATGACTGGTGATTTCATAGACATGCCAAAAACATTTAGAAAGAACAGGGTAAGTTGCTTCTCAGCTCCTAATAGGCTCCTCCTCGGCCCCTCACTTCCTGCTTTTGGAGAAAATAATGTTGAAGAAGGCTAGATAAGACCTAGGTACCTGAAATTGTCTTATCTGCAAACATTCAGATTTTTAACTCTAAATTAATGTGCCTTAGATTTTGCTCCACATAACTTGCAAGCAACTCTAATTAAAAATGAATAGCAAGCCAATTAAAAATAATCATCTTGATTCTTATTAGTGAAAACGTATTATCATAAATACCATAATCATAGACCATTATTTCAGAATCCAACAAGAAAAGCTATGCATGTGCTGTAACAACTTAGTTCTGTGTTTGAGTTTCTATTGTTTTCCATTTGTGGTAGATGCATCACGTACAAAGGTGAAAAGAATTTTGAGTGGGTGACTAGAGATTGCCTTGTGATTATTCTGCTTTCCTCATTGTCAAATACTTTGTCATTTTTCAGGTCTAAATGAATATGTGGTATATTCAACAGTATTACTTTTTCCCCCAGTCCCCTTTAATAGAGAACTTTATAAATAATATTTCATGAAATCTGTGACTAATTTAAGCCATCTTCAGGCTAGAATAAGCTGAGGTTCCTTTGAGTTGGCTTTGGCACTTGACATGATCATGAAGCAGGCAATGTTTATCTTCAGTGTTCCTTTATGACACCCCTTCTACCTGACTTTCCCCTTCCTCTCGTACTTTCCTTGCTTCCATACACTTGCTCCAGGGGTACAAAAGCAAAGACTAGAGGCTTGGATTTCTATTCTGTACTGACAATCAGGAATAACATGACATGGGTCTGGATGCTGAGAGACAGGCTATCCTCATGAACTTTATAGACTAATGGGAAAAGGATCTGGAAAGAATGCTGGATTTATAATCAGAAAACCTAGGGTTGAATCCATACTCTGAGATCTTCTATTTGTGTAACCTTGGGAAATATCCCTAGGCCTCAGTTTTCTTGTCTGTAAAATGAGTGAGTTGAATCTGATGACCGACCTCTATGATATCCTCTAACTCTGAATCTACCTTCCCATGATCCAATCTAAGAATATGGTGGAATCCAGAAGCTAGATTTCTTTTTGGGCATTATATCATTATCTCCCTGTCAACAAGGAATCTTCTTTAGAACGTAGCAGCCCAGAAGATTTTTGGTAGAATCCACATCTAGTTACCATGGATTCTAGTGTGAGCAGCTCAGTATGGTGACTTTTCCCATTTTCCTGGGATGTCAGTGGCACCAAGATAGACTAGAATAGAAAATCATTTATTAAGCACTTACTCTATGTCAAACATTGGGTTAAGTGCTAGAAATTCAAAGGGGAATAGACAGTTCCTGCTCTGAAAGGCCTTATGAGGAATGAAATAAATGTTGGAGGTTTTAACTGAAGGATGAAATGAAAAGGTCTTGTGGTCTTCAAGGTGAGGCCTAGGGGTCCTTAGGTACACTGATGAGATAGGGGAGAACCTGATTGGCACACCTATTGGCACATCCTCTTGGTGTAAGTGGTTTGGTCTGGGATCTTAGGGGAAGAATTCTTGTGGTCTGATGGCCTCTACAACTCTCTAGGTTGCTGAGTGGATGGAAAAAATCAATTAGAGCATCCCTGAAATCTAAAATAAAATGTGAACCACAGAATTATGTCCAGTAAATGCTTGATTATAGTATGTCACATGTCAAAATTTAAAAACCCTGGGGGGAGGGTAGGGAGACAGCTCAGTGGATAATAACAGCTAAGTTTTAAAAAGTTTGATTGCAATCTTGTGCTTGGTGACTTAGTTTGTAGTAAGAGCTCAATTGCCTGCACTCATTTAAATGGCTAGAATTTCATTCAGAAGAATATATGAAGCCTTCAGGGTAAAGTGGATCCTTTGCTCCTCTCTATATTGGGAATTCCTGAGCTTTGTGGGAAGCTCTTTTGGATTTCTCTGAAATCTGATTAGCAATGACCTGGAGGATAGGAAAAGAAAGGCATCAGGAGGTGCAGTGGGTAAGAGAACTGGCCTTGAAGTCAGAAAGGCCTGGGTTCAAATCCAGCCTCAGAACTTTACTAGTGATGTGACCCAGGGTAAGTCACTTAACCTTACTCAGCCTCATTTTCCTAATCTATAAAATGGGGATAATAATATCACCTACTCCATAGACTGTTGTGGAAATCAAATGAGAGAGCATGCATACAGTGCTTTGTAAACCTTAATATGCTCTATAAGTGGCAACTTATTGTTACTATTAATTATTATGAGATCATCCAACCTATGCTTGGGGGCCTTCTGTGAAGGGGAGCCCACCACATTTTAAGATAGACCATTACACTTTTGAGTAACTCTCATCCTCAGTAAGTTGTTCCCTTAGACATTAATTATTATTTAGTGTCTTTGCAACCTCCACCCACTCCCAATTCTGCCCTCTGGGATGAAGCAGGACATTTTTGGTGTCTCTTTTGTGTGACATCAGTGGTACAGTGGACTTAGAGACAGAGGGACTAGGTTCACATTACTGTTCTGAAATGTGACTTCTCTGGGCCTCAGTAATTGCCCAGTCTGACTGGGCATGGTTTCAAAATTAGCTGGTACATCTCATTTTATCTAGATGGGGCCCCCTGCGCCTGTATCCTCATGACTTAGCAGGAACTACTGAAAGGAGGTTAGTAGACTGATGATGGGAACAGTGGAGGAAAGGGGACAAAAGCTAGGGAAGTGTTTCAGCAAAGGAGAATTGAAAACATTTTCTGTATATTGACTTCCCTGTTGTTATAAGGGAAACGTTAAGAACCTTAGGTTTTAAATATCAGGCATATGGTTAAGTTCCAATTAAATTTATTTCTGACTTGGAGATGATGCATATATAAATTTGTCCTCCTCCTCCAGCTCTTTGTATGTCATTGTTCCAGTCTATGCCCACAGGAAGCATTGGAGTATATCAATGTCACATGACAGTCAATCAAATGAGAGAGGAGGGAGACTGCATGGTTGACTACATAATCATGGACAAAAAAACCAAAAAAATTTCCCAAGATTTTGTCTTTTACTCCTTGGAACTTTCTAAGTTGGGAATCCAGGATAATTGACCTAGAGATGGGAAGTAATTAAAACGCAATCAATGTGAATCATTAGACACTTGAATTTATATTATGTAGTTGGCCTCAACCTTTGTATTTCCCATGACAGCACAGTGGTGTAGTAGTTATGAAAAATGTTGAAAATGCTGGGCATTTGGTAATCTGGAAAGTTTTTGGTGAAGATGAACTTCCAGAGTATTTGGGTCATGCATTCTAATGATGGTTTCTGGTAAAGAAATGCCTAGATGTTAAGACTTAGGTTTGGAATAGTACATTTTGAACTAGAAGTGGAGCATTTTGAAGACAAAAACAGATCCAGTCTGGGTTCCTATTTATTGCTCCAGATTTCTGCTAACTTCTTCAAGGCTACCAGATGTCTGTTTGCAAGCGAGAATTCCCAGGTTTGATCCTTAACTCCTTACTGTAGCTGGAAACTCACTCAGTTTTAGAGATTACCTTGTATATGACTACCTTCTCTCATGCTGGCTACTCTTTGAGAACATTGAAAAAAAATATTAATACTAGTACTAAAATATTAATACTGATCAATATACTATGTAATTTAGGTTCAAATCTGCTGGAAACAATTTGATTTAATTTATCTTTAATATCTAAACATTTCTAGTTTGGAAAGAGGTAATTGTCTAAACTGATATAGTTCCCTTTGCCCTCTGACTTGGTTTTCTGTTCCATGACAATTTTAGGTAACCTTTATAAGAATACTGAGGAAGAATATCACAATATATAACAATATGTTTTTATGATAACATTTAGAATAGTAGAGTGGCCAAGTCCCTATCCCATTTCTCTCAGGATCTTCCCACTGAGAGTCTTTCCAGAGATCTATACCAAGAATCTACATGGAATAGAAGTTGGAGAGGGTGCTTCCCTTTCAATAGAAATGGGCCCATCACTTTAGGTATACAAAAGGTACCTTTTCTAGAAAAGAGTCAAGTTTTTCAAACCATATTTCTAAGAAAGGCTTTCACTTTTGTTCTAATTGCTTTTTCTAAAAGGAAAAGACAGTAAAGGGTTTTAGCATAGGGAGCTAATTTTTTTTCTAGAGAAATTATATAGGTTTTTAATATTCTTTTCTAAGAATGAATGCTCCCATTTTTTTTCACCTCATGCCCAAGTTGGGCATCCCAGTAGAAATTTCCATGTGACTCATTTTGCTTGTTTTAAAATCATAGTTTGGAGAGGGCCTGTCCACCTTTCCTGTGAATCCTGACAATTCAGGGGAACCCTGGGAAATATTCTACTTCCACCTTCACTCCAAGTCTTGGGACTTGCTGGAATTTTGAACTTTGAATAGAAAGGAAATCTCAATTTGAGGAAATCTCTCACCTCATTAAAGTAATTACCGTGTTAAAAATAATTTGCTGAGCACTAAATATTGGGCTTGAGTGTTGTTATAGCAACTGCTTCCTGACTTCAAATTCAATAAATTGCACAAATCTATTGTGTGTCTATGACTTTTTGAGTACTGGATCAATGATTTTATTGATATAGGGAACTCCCAGTGCACAAATTCTCTTTACTAACATGGAGCAGCGTGTGATCTGATATACAAGATGCTCCAAAACTCATATTCTCAGAGAGTAGCTTGAGGCACTGGGAAGTTCAGAGATTTGTTCATGGTCATTCAGCCTGTATGTGTCAGATGCGAGAATTGAGGGGTGGGGAACCTGTGGCCTTTAGGCTACATCTATCCCTGTAGGTCCTCAAATGTGTCCCTTTGACTGAGTCCAGCTTAGATTGTTCCGTAAAATTTGGACTTAATCAAAGGGCCACTCTTGAGGACCTATAGAGTCACATGTGGCCTAAAGGCCACAGGTTCCCCAGCCCAGGACTAAATCTTGCTATCTCCCAGGCCAACCATTTTATACCATTATTATACATTATATCACACTGACTGTTGGCATGCTGTTTATCATATAATAGCATTAAATGCAAGCAATTTACAAGATAAGATATACCCTTCGAATGGAGGAAAATTCAGGTACCTTCTCCTTGTCTGTATTCTGTGACTTTTACTGGTGTCCTGATCCTCTGAAAGAGTGTCTAAGAAGGTGCTTTTGGGGGCCCAGTTTTCACAGCCTTTCAACAGTTTCACTGCAGCCAAATCCTGTTGGTGTTTTTTATGCCCTATACCTTAGACAGCTTGAATGCAGGACTTGGCTCATAAAACATCTTCATGGCCTCCTCCCCAGGGGAACATTCACAGCATGGTAGAAACAGATAGAAAAGAAAAAAAAAAACAACCCAGAGGAAAACTTACTTTCTGCCATCTGTTGCAAGGCTAAGAGGTGTTGTTCAGTTGTTTCCTATTCTTTGTGACCCCATTTGGGGTTTTCTTGGCAAAGATACTGGGGTGGTTTGTCATTTCCTTGTCTAGTTCATTTTGCACATGAGGAAACTGAGGCAAACAGGGTTAAATGACTTGCCCAGGATCACACAGCAATTGTCTGAGGTTGAATTTGAACTCAGGTCTTCCTAACTCTAGGCCCTGTGCTCAATTCATTGTGTGCCACTTAGAGGCCACATGGTAAAATGAGGTCTTAGCCATTTTGTTCCCTCTTGGTCCCATTACTGTATAATTCTATGTATGTGACATTATGGGAACTAGTTTTAAACTCCAGCAAGAGAAATTCTGCTTACCTATGCTGGTCTAGTTCCGTACTCTTTGGAGCTTTGTCCATCTTGCCCACTTTGGCTTAGGGAGATGTTTTCCATGCTAATGTTCTTTTCTGCTACCTCTATCTCCTTTTATGTGGCCACCTGGCAGTTTCAGTTGGGTAATGCAGCTCTCTCCCTCCCTCTCAACAATAGGCTCCAGTCTAAGCCTCACTTGGTCATTGTTGTGGCCCTGAAGATTTATAAGTAGCAATTGTTTCTGTTTGGGGCAGAAATCCTGAGGGTCTCCCCCTCCAAAATTGTTTTTTCTTGACTAGATAAAAGAGGACATTCTTTGCCTC
Source organism: Notamacropus eugenii (assembly GCF_028372415.1). Lineage (NCBI taxonomy): Eukaryota > Metazoa > Chordata > Mammalia > Diprotodontia > Macropodidae > Notamacropus > Notamacropus eugenii. The sequence goes on from NC_092874.1 coordinate 66,067,725, forward strand.
ATTTCTTACATTGCCTTAGTCACTGAATGAGTATTGCCTCAAACTGAGATCTGGGAAAGACCTTAATTTAAAAAGGTCAAGGTCTGCCACTGTATGTAGGGCCATCTTCAGTTGTTCTGATCTCTATCTTGCTGTCATATCTCTTCTAGAGAAGAGAGTGAGACTGGTGACTTTGCACAGACCTCCCTCACTTAAATCCAATTCACTTTTACCTCATGGCATCACTTTCCTGATGTCATGGTCCCCTTCCAGAACGAAGGACAGGAAGCAATCTCCCTTTGTGCATCTTTATTCTTTCTTTCCCTAAGCATCCTTTGTGGAATAATGTATTTATGGAGCAGTGACAACTATTAGTGTTAAGGATTTCACACATTATTCAGTTAACCTCACATTTAATTCAGCCATACCAGCTTTGAGCACTGAGCTTTATCCATAAAGGAAATCAATCTACAACAATGGATAGAATTGGAAACTCTAGCCATGGTTATAGACTCAATTTCCCTGGGGTTAACTGTGTAAACTACATAGTGAATCCATAATACTATTAAGTATAGGAGAATAGGGCACCCTGAAAATTGGACATTGAAACAGTGAAAGTGGCAATGATCATGAAAATTTAATGGTTCTACAGTGATTGGAATCCTGACATGATTGTGATTTAACTGTATCACCTTTACACTAGTGTATTCTTTACATACACCATTTTTTTTAAAAAAAATAATATCCTGGTATATCTCCCAAATTTTAGTCTACCCGACTAAATTACTTTATTTAATATTTTAGATTTAACAATATATTTGCTTATCTGTACACAGATTGTTTTCTACAAGTAGACTATAATCTCCACAGAGTCAAGGATTATTGTAATTTTTGTCTTTGTATTCCTGGCACTTATAATGATGCTCAAATAACTTGGAACATGCAATGATTAACTGTGCTTCCCCTTCCCCCTTTTTTTCTCCTTGTATAGTTGAGTTATCTATCAGATTCTTTAGTCAGAAGCTTGGTAACTTAGCAAGTAACCTGGATGGTGATGGTGATTATCACCATCCAGGGTTGAAGAGGTCCCTTTTAACTCTGAAATTCTGTACCAGTGTGAATCTGTATGTGGTTACATGAGTCTGTACATAGTTTACAAGTAACAGCTGTTCTTTCTCTCTCTCTCTCTCTCTCTCTCTCTCTCTCTCTCTCTCTCTCTCTCTCTCTCTCTCTCTCTCTCTCTCTCTCTCTCTCTCCTTGATGTAGGAACATTCTTCCTTGCAGAATGTTTGCTTCTTTATAGCAAGTTTAGAATGGACCACTGAGCTCTGACCTGACTCTGATTGAATCCATGCAACCCTGGGATATTCGCTAGGATATTCATGTCCTTGAACCAAGCAGAAGCTCTAGGACATGACAGAGTGAGGAACCACCAAGATAATTTCCTTAGCTGGCTAGATTCCTCAGCATAATGCCCATCTGTGACATAGTATATTTATAGTTCTAGCAGAATGGCCCAATTCTAGATTCAGACCTATTTCCCTACCATTTATTAATATCCAAAGAACTTTGCATCTCCATGCATCTAAGGGACATAGCAATTAAATTATTCTTTAATGTAATTCAGTAAGATTTTACTGAAAATTTAGGAACCCAGATCCTATGTTAGGTGCTTTAGGGCAGTAATGTTGAACTCAAAAACAAATGGGGCACTAAACTATAGATTGTATACTAACTTAGAAAACCACATATCACCATTACTTATTTTGTTCAATATTTCCCACTTACATTTTAAGGGGTACACTAAGTAGAGGCAGGCTGCCTGTCTGACAACTGTGCCATAGAAGATTATGCAAACAAAGAGCTTTGTATTTGAGCTAACATTTCTATAGTGCATCTCATTTGATCTACCTTGTGAGGTCATTGGTGCAAATAATATTATTTCCATTTTGCAGAAGAGGATATTGAGTCTCATGCAGGTTAGGGCAGTATCAATGACTTTGCCACCATGATCCTTTCCCTCTAAAAACTTAACATCTATTTGAGGAGACAAGATAAAACAGATATAGACAAGATAATGTGGGAGCAGTAAGATATTGGTTGAGATTAGGTTTTCAGTTCATTGTAGGTTAAAATGAATTGTCCCAGTGATGAAATCTGCCTATTTCCATCACTGTTTGCGTCACTATTTGATTTTTGCCATTGGGAAAAATTGAGGTCAAAATTTATATTATCATTCTAATCATTTGAATGGATCAGGAAATGAATGATGGATTTTGTTATAGAAATAAAATTACTACTTGTCCATTCCAGTTGGCAGAGAGAAAAATAATTTTTTAAAAATGAAAATAATACAATGATGCAGTATGATCTCTAGTGAGATATTATCACAAGCAACTTTGGGTTTCTTTGATTTTTCCAAGCGCTGTCTTCGTACAAGTTGTCCCCTTCTGTATTCTGCCTAGTTTCTTCAAAGCATAACTCAGATGCCCGCTTCTACAGGAGACCTATTATGACACCTCTCCATTCCCAGTTGGCATTTATTTACTTGTATATATATTGTATCTTCTTCCACCCCCACCATTTCCGTAGACTATGTTTCTTGAGGGTAGGGACTATTTTGTTCCTGTCTTGCATCCTTAGTTCCTAGCATAGTGCCTTGTATGTAGTTGGTGAACTTTGAATTAACTCAATGTGAAAGGCACAAAGTTATCTATCTAATTATAAGAAAAATCAAGGTTAAATGCTTAGGGCAAGGTAAATCCTTCCAGACACAGAGAGAAAACTTTTATTGTGAAATCTTTTAGGGTCCACAAACACTTTCACATTAAAGTCTTGCTTCCAAGCAGGTGTTCTTAACATTTTTAGAGGAAGGGAGTTATGAATCATTTCTGAGGATAATGTTTCTAAGTGCATAAAATAAAATATGTAGGCTTAAAAAGAAAAACAATTATATTGAAATAGTTATCTCTATCTATCTATCTATCATCTATCTATCTATCTATCTATCTATCTATCTATCTATCTATCTATCTATCTATCACCTATCTGTACCAAATTCATAGACCCTAAGTTAAGAACTCCTGATTTAAAGACTGATAAACATTTGTCAAATAAATTGTGAATCTGGACAGAAAATATCAGTTTTGTGAGCACAGTGCCCTTTTGAGATTTTACCATCTCCAAGGAGGCTCACTAGTTTGCAGAGTTGTCAGGGAACTTGTCAAAAGTCTGGTCCATTTGGCAGTAGCAGCTGCTGGTAGCAGATAACAACTTAGATCCCCTTAGTGGAATCAGTTCAGTGATGCTGACAAATAACAGAAAGACCTGATGAACACTCCATTTCATTAACCAGTGTCAGGAGCTAAGTGGAAAGTACCAGGTGCTGTGATTATCACCCTCCCTGCCCCCTTGCCCAGCTTGTCCTGTGTGCATAGGGGACTATTGATTGCAGCAGGAGAAATGAAGTGTGGTGTGAATGGGAGTCCTGAAACCAGGGAATGGATTATTTTTGGCATACAGGTTGGAATATAGACAGTGGGTTTGCTTTTATACATATATCCACCCCTGTGTCCCAGAATAACTCAGGTTTTCTTAAAAGTTGTTGCAAAATTTTCTAAAATTTCTGGAAGAAAACAAACAAATCTCATTTCCCTTAAAAGGTCTGTGCCATTTTGAATTTGGAGCAGGAAAGGAGGACTCAGGATCAGACAGACAGTGATCAAGTCCCAGAACGTCAAGAAGCCTGGGAACTATTTGTGGAAGGGACCGAGAAATCCCAACTTGGGACAGAATTAGAGACTGAAGGGAGGGTTGTAAATGATACATATTATAAAATCAAAATGGAAGCCTAAACATATCCAAATCTGATGTTAAGTACGGTAGAGAGGGATTAATATTATTTTCTACTTCTTGTAAAATCAAACAGTTCTTCCCCCGTTCCCCCCAACTCTCACCACCCCTGAATCTGCTCAATTGTCTGCTCTTGAGATGACAATTCTGAGCCAGGATGGTATAGTGGAAAGCTCTTGGTACTTTGGTCACATTTATATAGCATTTTGTTTGCAAAAGTGCTTTGCAAACAGTTTTGTATTTTATCCCTTTATTAAACACAAAGAAAAGGAAGCTTGGAAAGCCAAATTGCTTTGCTGATGGTTTCATAGTGTTAGAAGTGATATTCGAAGCCATGCTTTCCTGACTCCAAGTCCAGCATGTTCTCCATTATGCCATGATGACTATCTTATAAAGTTGTTGGTGTACTATACTTGGTAAGCCTTAAAGCACTAGGATGAGTTATTATATCAGTTGATCTGGTATCTGATAACACATTAGCAAAATCTATCTCATTGAGGCATCTTTTGATTTTGCACTGAACTCATACAAAATTAAGAATATGCAAGGCCAAATTTCTTCAATTAGCCTTATCATCATACGTCAAAACTGCACTTTTCCTGTGCAAAGTTTGGAATAAGCCATTGCTCATCTGGTGACTTTTTTTTGATGAAGTATCTGTATTGACATTGAAAAGTAATTTGCTGTGTATTGCCTGGCATATGAATGTCATGGCATTTTATTATGTCATATTCAATATGTAGAATTCAGAGAAACATTAGAAGATTTGTGTGAATTCAGGAAAATGAGAAAACCAAGAGAATACTATATATTACTACAATTTAGGCAAATAAAAATAACACTAAAATACTGTCACACTCAGATTATTTTAAAGACTAGTTTTGACCTTTTAGAAAAGAGAGGAGGAGTGATGGAGAACTATTGAGTATGGAATGTGGCACATAATACCATGTGTAGTTGTTTTGTCCTTTGAATCTTTGGGTCTTGTTCAGATTTGTCTTTCTTACAAGAAATAATACAGTAGGGGGTTTATGTTAGGAAATTATTTAGATATTTAAAAAGGCATAAATCAAAATTATTAATGGGGGAAAAATCAACAAGACACCATCAAACATAGTTCATCTTTGTGAACAAATGAATTAGCCTAAAGTTGATGGAAATCTGAGATTGTGGGAAATCCTACATGAATGATTGAAATCTAGGATTCCATTCACATCTTTAAGGAAAATGGAAAACCATTGTCTTGGGTAATGATATTCAATATCTTCCCTGACAGAGGAAGAATATAATTATAGAAATTATGCTAAATTTCACAAAGCCAACTGTGGAAAAGATGTTAGGCTATGATAAATTTGTCAAGTGAATGTTACATTGTAAGCTTATGAGACAAGATAAAGCTGTAAAACAAAATAAAACATAGTTCTTTGATGGTTTCTTGACCATATGAAGTTAATGAGGATATAAACAAGTATTGATTGGTTAATGGTTTAAGTTTCTGAAAAGGAAAAACCCTCCTGCTGGAAGAAAAATGTAGAGTTTAGTGGAGGAAGAAAGCCACACAAATGATTATTTGCTTCTGTTCCTTGGAAAGTTAGTGATTACAAAAATTATTGATGAGGGATATAATGATAGCTAGCATACAGTTGGTTCTAGCATGGAAAAATTTCAAGTAGTTGCTGTCAACCAGCACCATTTAACTTATGTATAGAGAGGTATAGTGTGATAATGAATGGAAGAACTTTCAATCCTGCCTACCATCCATTGTGCAATATAGGATTCTTTAAAATGATGGAATTTCTGGAGTCCTTAGGATTTTAAAGCATGACCTATCAGATCAAAACCAAACTTTGGTCAATAGTTTAAGAAATATGAATCCACCTTTAAAGATTCTATAATTTTCAACAGATTTTCCCAATTCAACTTTTTTCTGTTTTTCTTCAGTGGATGGGGATATTTCTTTAAAAAAGACCTTTCATTCTTATGGAGGAGGACATATATGCCAATAACAACTCTAAAAACGTTGCATCAAAATACTGTAGGAGGCAGTATTTTGTTCAGAATTTTTCTTTCAATTTCAAACAAGCTAGAAAGGTTCAAGACAAAGATTATTATTTTGGTTTAAAATATTATATTTGAAAAATTTTGATTTTTGCTTTGAAAATAAAAGAACAATAATGGTGGAGAAAAAAGTTGTGTTATTCGGCTTCCTTAGAAAATCCTAAAAATATGAAAGAATGAACTTTTTTTCACTTATCTTAAAATAAATAGTAGCTAAAGTTATATGGTGCTTTAAGATTTTGCAAAGCTATATCATCATATTTGATCCTCACAAAAACCCTCAAGATAAGTACTATTATTATACCCCAAAATAGGAAACTGAAATTGAAAGAGGTTAATTAACTTGCTGAAAGAGGTTAAGTTTCCACATTTGGTAAGGATCTGAAACAGAATCTGAACTCAAGTCTTCCTAATTTCGACTACAGCCATCTATTCCCTGTGCTATCAAGCTTCCTCCAAATACTACCTAATTGTGGGTCTTCTTTGAAATTCTAGATCCTGAAAGTTTAAGCAAGGGAATTGAGGAAATTCCATTTCTAATTAAGGCAATACAATAAAACTTAATTTATTTGAAATTTGAGAGCCTGGGAAAATAGGTCTGAGTTCATATCATCTCAATATCTTTTATTAAAGAATAGTTGGGTATCTGATTGTTTGGGGAATATAAATTGTTTTGAACTGTACACTACTTTGAATAACCAATATTGGCATAATGACATTTATTTTATTACATCAATATTGGATTATTCTCAACACATTTCTACATTCAGACCTCTTCCTCTTTACAAATATTTAGAAACATTCAGCTTTTAGCTATTAGAGAAAATCTAAGTCTCTTTTACAAGAAAGGAGAAGAAAGGAAAAATGAACTTGAGTTTCATTATTGTCTCTTTTACAGAGAAATACAGTTCAGCTACTCTTAATTCTCAGAACTTGCAATTCATGTTCAGAGTCCTAGTTTTAATCACACAGGGTGAGACGAAGTTATTTCCTGAAAACTCTTGCTCCTGGTTTTGTAAAGTCATCAAGTGCTCTATGGGATGGACTCCCTGCTATTTTTGGATGCTTTTTTCATCAGTCTCTGCACTCATGTAAAATTATTGGTTCCTTCTGTGAGAGAACAACAGCGCCATACTGCTCCAAAGACAGACAACTAACAATGGTGCCTGATTTTTTGTTTTCTCTCCGGTTCCCTTAAGGCTTTCACTTTTTCTCAGCACATCACATGGCTGCCTTCTTGTGTGACAGCAGGGCGAGAACTAAAGTGGATGCCCATCAGTTCACATGTATCACATCTTATTGGAATGAGTTTTTATTTTTTGCATGTGGTCAGGATTTGATGTCATTTGCTCCAGGTTGAGGGCAAAGGCGAAGGTACAGAGGTAATGCTGCAAATCAAGACCCACATGGGATGTGGGTGTATGACTTTTGTGGTGGCCACCTACCCTTCCTACCTAGTGCCAATGCCAGCTCCTACTTTCTGCTTTACCAATCATGACAAAGGTTGGGGGTTATGGTGTAGGGTGGGAGGAAAGGCTACTCTGGTTGGGAAATCACTGGCATGATATGTAGTGAGACAGCTCCAGATAAGAAAAAATAGTGATCACAGGATTGATGAACCATAAATCTAGAGCAGGAAGGCACGTAAGAAGTTATCTAACCGGAACAACCCATTTTACAGATGAAGTATCTGAGGGCAAAGAAGGACTACTGTGTAGTCCTAAGAATGAATACTATCAATCCTATGTTATTGACAGAAGTAAAATCAACTGTAGTTTGCTGGCCCAAGTGACATTAGACTTAACATCAGAAGATCAGAGTTGAGTCTTGGCTCTGCTTCTACTACCTCGCTGGGTGAATCTGGGCAAGTCATTTACCTTCTTGGGGCCTCAGTTTCTTCATCTGTAAAATGGGGGTGAATGGAGGAGTCTCCAAGGTCCCTTCTAGCTCTAAATTCTATAATTCTAATTTGGAAGTGTTCATAACAAGAACATTATAGTAACTATTTTGCTTACAAAAACAGTTGTTGGCATTGTGCTTTTTTATACACACATACATGTATGTATGTATATATATGTGTATGTGTGCATATATATGTATATATCTATATGTATGTATACATGTATATGTTTTTCTCTATCTAGTATAGTTGGAAATGCGATATTTCTGATTAAGCAAATATTTGCTTTAACTGAATGTGAATCCAGACAACTTATGTGCATTAATAGTTTTTAATATATTCAGTACTGCCAGGATATCTAATTTAATTAATGTGGGTTCTTCCTCTGTCAGTTTAGATCACAATCCCTTCTATAACTAAGATGGTCTTAATGAGTTGATGTGGCCAAACTGGTGTCAAGTCTTTCTGGATTTAGCTAAGCTGGTTGTTGGTTGATAGATATAAAGGCTATCCCTTCTGCAGTCTTAGAGAGTGCTGGATTTGGAGTCCAGGGACCTTGGCTTTAGTACTCTTTGTGATGCTTACAATCTATGTGACCTTAGGCAAGTAACTTAACCTTTCTGGGCTTCAGTTCCTCATCTCTAAAATGAGAGTGTTCATTTTGATACCATCTAAGGTCTCTTCTATTTATACTCTTATGAAAATGAGCTCAACACTCCATTCATGAGCTTAATTCAGTCATCTGTATATGATTCAGAAGGCTCTTGAGGATTTTGCAGCACTGGGATTACCATTGTGTGCAGTAAAATGACAATTGTCTTATAGATTGCTGTGAGGGTATTGGACTAAATGATTTATGAGGTTCCTTTCAGCTTTAAATACTATCGCTTTATTATATACATGTCAGAGAGCAAGATCTGAATTCAAAGTCAATAGCTATAGTTTGCATGACTTCACATATAAAATGGGTGTCATATTGTTTGCCTTCTTAATGGTTGGGGGAGGACATGGAGGGGGAAGAGAATTTGGAGCTCAAAATAAAAAAAATGAAAATTGAAAGTCAATTGATATGTCTAAATTTTTAAGGATATATTAGGAGAAGGAAAGGGACTAAACATTGATATAATGCTTACTATGTGCCCAGCACATAAGAAGAGCTCTTTCCCAAATATTATCTCATTTGATCCTCATAACCACTCTGAAAGGCCTCCATTTTTCACTTGAGGAATCTGAGGCAGACAGAGGTAAAGTGACTTACCCTAGGTCACACGGTAAATGAGTGTCTGACTCCAGACCCAGCTTTATTTCCACTTTGCTGCCATTTGCCATTAAGGAAATTGGGATTGGAGAAGAAGATGCATCAGGGTCATACTCCTTGTCATCATATGGTTATGATGTCTCCTTGGGCTTCAGTTTCTTTACATAAAATGGAAACAGACACTTACATTGCTTAACAGGCAGGGTTGCTGTGAGGGGAAGAAAGACTTTGGAAATTGCAAAGCTCTGTATAAATGTGAGCTCTTGTGATTATCATTACTGGCATTGTAAACCATGCCAAAGCCACGTGCAAAGAAAATGCTTATCTTTAGGAAAACTTCTGCATGGAGTGGGCTTAAGATTTCTACAAGATACAGCCAGAAGCTCCGTCTTAAAAAACAAAACTAAAACCAGATGATTGACTGTTAGCCTCTTTCTTTCCAAGTACCAAAACTATCCTTTGACTTTCAGGGTTCTTAGATTTTGACAGAGGCCATGGAAAGACTCAGAAGGTGTCATCAAGAACACACTTAATGAGGCAGAGTCAAGATGGAGGAGAAAAGGCAGAGACTTGCCTGAACTCTCCCAAATTCCCATCTAAAGAACTCTAAATGTCATCTGAGAACAAATTCTGGAGAGTCAAAACCCACAAAAGAATGGGGTGAAATAATTTTCCAGCCCAAGACAACTTAGAAGGACTGCAGGTCACTTGGGTAAAAGGGGACCATAGCCCAGTGTAGATGATGTCTGAGCAAGCCAGCAGGAGGCCTTTAGCCTTAGCAAAGGTCAGTAGCTAGACCTGAAGGCCCTGGTGTAACAGGCAAGTTGACTAGGCTTGAAGACCCTGGTGCAGCAGACCAGTGGCCAGGTCCCTGGCCCCTTGCACAAGAAGCTTGAGACAGTGCCCCATGTATCCCAGGGACAGAGCTCAAATTTAAAAGTCACAAAATAGGCTGGAAACTGAGCAAACAAACAAACAAAAAAACTCTAACCCTACAAAGCTACTGTGGCAAGAGGGATGATCAAAACATAAATTCAGAAGAGAACAATAATGTCAAAATGCCTATATGCGAAGCCTCACAGAGAACTATGAATTGATCTCAGGCCCAAAAAGAACTCTGGAAGAATTCAAAAAGGATTTTAAAACTCAAATAAGAGAGGTAGAAGAAAAATTGGGAAAAGAAATGAGAGTTGTGAAAGAGAATCAAGAAAAAAGAATCAACAGCTTGGTGAAGCAAGCACAAAAAATTGAAAAACATGCAAAAAATTCACTGAAAAAAACAAAATTTAAAAAGTAGAATTGACCAAATGAAAATAATTCCTTAAAAATTAGAATTGGGCAAGTAAAAACTAATTACTCCTTTAGTCATTAAGATTCAAAGAAAATCAAAAGAATGATAAAATAGAAGAAACTGTGAAATATCACATTGGAAAAACAACTGACCTGGACAATAGATCCAGGAGAGATAATTTAAGAATTATTGTATTACCTGAATGCCAAGACCAAAAATAGAACTTGAACAGCATCTTTCAAGAAATTATCAAGGAAAACTGCCCTGATATCCTAGAACCAGAGGATGAAATAATCATTGAAAGGATTCACTGTTCACCTCCTGAGTAGAAAAATGCAAATTAAAACAACTTTGAGGTATCACCTCACACTTGTCAGATTGACTAATATGACAGAAAAGGAAAATAATAAATATTGGAGGGAATGTGGGAAAATTGGGACATTAACGCTCTATTGGTAGAGTTGTGAACTGATCCAACTATTCTGGAGAGCAACTTGGAACTATAGTCAAAGGGCTACAAAACTGTGCATTCCCTTTGATCCAGCCATACCACCGCTAGGTCTGTATCCCATAGAGATCACAAAAGGGAAGAGGACCTATCTGTACAAAAATGCTTTTGTGATCGCAAAAAATTGGAAATTGAGGGGATGCTTATCACTTGGGGAATGGCTGAACAAGTGGCAGTTTATGATTGTAATGTAATACTACTGTGCTATAAGAAGTGATGAGCAGACAGATTTTAGAGAAACCTGGAAAGATTTATATGAACTGATACAAAGTGAAGTGAGCACAATGAGGAGAACATTGTGCACAGAGATAGCAATAATGTATGATGATCAGTTGTGAATGACTTAGCTCTTCTCAGCAATACAATGATCCAAGACAATTCCAAAGGGTTCATGATAAAAAAAATGCTGTCCATTTCCAGAGAAAGAACTGATAGAATCTGGATGCAGATCGAAGAATACTATTTTTCACTTTCTGTATTGTTTTTCATTTTTAGTCTGTGTCTTCTTTCACAACATGACTAATATGGTAATATATCTTTCATGATTGAGCAAGTGTAACCTATATCAAATTGCTTACTGTCTCAGGGAGGGGGAAAGTGGGGGAGGGAAGAAGTCAATTTGAAACTAAAAAATTTAAAAAAGTTGAATGTTAAAAATTATCTTTACATGTAATTGGGGAAAAATAAAATAAAAAAACCACATTTATTGCTCAGTTTGTGGTATAGATTCATTATCACAAATGCTTTGGTGTTTTTTTTTTTATGGCTGAGGTCTTATGTAGCTTAAAGTATGACCCAGTGCCCATGTCCTTCTCCAGAGGTGCATGCTACATGAAGAAATACAAACACACACAGGAAAAGATACTTAGGGACATCAAACAGCATTGATCAGCTAGGAATAATGTTCACCTGGCTCTCTCTCTTTTGAGAACAGTCAGTTATACAACCAAAATGGACAATGCTATAAAACACTAACAAAGAAACTCTCATCTTTTTTTTTTTTTTCTGGCTTCCAGTAGCCTCAGAAAAGAAGAGAGGCTGATTTACTTCTCAAGTTTATCCATAATAGTTGGTGACTTCAAGTTTATTCATAGTAGCTGGTATCTTTTTTCCATTAAACTTCACTTGCTTTACTTTTATTACTATGGTAAATCTTTCCCCATGGTTAAAGTAATCAACCTGTGGCCTGTAAGCTTCACTTACCTGATACTGTGAATATGTAACCAATCTTCTATTGCACCCTCTACTTTAATCCACTTGGCCAAGACTTTTGTTTGTGGCTTATGCGCTGTCTGATCCATTTGAGTTAAGATGATGAATATGAGGCTCATCAAATCCTGATTTCTTAGATTCACAGGGTAAAACTGTTTTATTTGATAGACTAGAAGGATTACATCCCTGAGAAATATTCCTGGTATTAGTCTATAAAATTCACCCCTCGCTCACTGGTGTTGTCTTCTATCAGGTTGGTGAAGGAAGCTTAGGTGTACAAATGGGGTCAGAGCCTCATTCTTGGGCTGATCCATGCCTCTGATAAACATTAATGAAGATTATTAGATGATGACAAGGAAGATAATCCTATATTCCTCTCTTCCCATTTCCAAACAAATTAGACACTGTTTCTAAAGTGTTTAGCACAGTGTCTGGTGCATAGTAGACACTTTCTAAATGCCCTTTCCTTTCCTGTTTCCCTGCTTCTTCCCTTCTCCCATCACCCTAATGGACTGTTTGAAAACATGGACACCTCTGAGGAACTCCAACCTAGTCCCTATTATCTGACACAGAGATTAAAACTCATTGTAACAAGCATTCATAGTCAAGTGAAACAAATTTCTACATTGGTCATGTCTAAAAATATATCCGTTTCATTTTGCATTAGGAGACTAACACCTCTTTGTCAGGTAGAAGATAGCATATTTTTAATGGTGGTCCTCTGTAATGGTCGCTGTGTTGGTCACAATTTCTGAATCTTTCGAAGTTGGTTTTTTTTTTTACGTTATTATTATTATATACATAATTCCCTTGGTTCTGCTCACTTCACTCTTTATCAGTTCATATCAATCTTCCCAGAATTCCAAGCTATCTTTTCAGGTTTCTCTTCCACCACTGAATTTTATGTACCTATGGATTCACCTATGGAGAATGAGTCGCTGTTTCTTTCTTCACCTCAATGAATGAATCTACAAAATAAATATGTCCTTCACTGGCTCCTTCCATACCTTTGTCCACATCTTTCCCTAGGCCTAGAATGACCTTTATTTCTTTCCACTCTCACCCCCCTTATAGTCTCATCGGAATCCTACCCCTCCTTCAGGCATCTGTTCGGGTGCTCTATCCTCCATGATCTTCATAGGTGGGAGTGACCTTCCTTTCTCCAAACTCTTGCAGCAATTATCACATTCTGTGTTTAATTTAAATAGCTATTTCATATGTATATATATGTGTATACATGCACATGTATGTGTGTACATGTATACACATATACATATATAGTTGTCAGTCATGTCCAACACTTTGTGATCCCATTTGGGGTTTTCTTGGCAAAGACAATGGAGTACTTTGTTATTTTCTTCTCCAGCTAATTTTACAGATAAGGAAACTGAGGCAACCAGGGTTAAATGACTTGCCCCTGATCATGCATTAGTACGTATCTGAGGCCAGATTTAAACTCAGGTCTTCCTGACTCAGGCACTAACTCCAGTCACTTCTTGACTCTATACACTGCACCATCTAACTGTCCAAATGTATTTCTAATGGTTCCCAACAGAAGATGGTTGAGGGGAAGCTATACTACCTCTATTCAGTTGGTAGGTACCTTAAAAAAAGCCAGTCCAGGTTTTTGTTGTATCTTTCTAATTTCTCTACTTTTCATGCAACACAAATAGTTTTGTTTGTCCTTCTGGGAAATAGTTTTTAGTATAAATGTCACCTCTGCTAATTAATTCTGATGGGCTACTGTTATGGTTTCAGCAAATGCATAGGTTAGATGCTTGGATCATGTGTTGCTGATTATAAGAAAAATAATGTAATTTCTCCATAATAGATAAGCATGATTAACTGTCTATTTTATTAAAACACAGACTTGTCCAAAGGGGCACTTTATTTTGCTTTTAAAATAATGTAAAGTTTAAGTATGATAGCTGATATAACTATTCTTACAAAGATGGGCATAGGGTCGGCACAGAGCAGAGTGGGAATGAAAAAATGAATTACAAGAACTGCTAGACCAGATGTAATGGAAGGGAGAAGTAAATTCCTGTCACCATTTTCTGCAACAGGTCAAGATAAGTTAACTGACCATGGCATGTTATTAAAATGGTTTGTGTTATGGCTGTCTTTAATTAAAAGCTTTGAATGCTTCCAAGGAAAGGTGACATACTGTAAAATTGTAACTTTTGTCTATGCAACTAATCATGGGTTATGTCTTTATGAGACAGGCTGTTTTCTCACTTTCTAGAGTTTTCTGACTCAAGGGAAAAAACCAGTTTTTATGACATTTTAAAATTTTCTTATATTATACTCATTTCCAAATTCAACGATTCAATTTCACAAGGATTTATTAAGTACCTACTGTACGTTCTCCACAGTGCTATGCCACTGAGGATATAAAGACAAAAATAAAATTGTCATACCTCCCTGTTTCTGTGAACTCTTCATTGTAACAAAGAAAAGCAATTATGCAAAACAGATCCACAAAGTGAACATCTGGCAGTGTAATATACCATTGCCATCTTCCTTCTTTCCCTTACCAAAAGAAGGAGGTGGGTTTCATCATCTGTTCTCTGAAACCATGATTGTTCATTATAGTTACTCAGTTCATCTTTCATTTCCAGTCCTTTTTGTATATGTTATTGTAATGATTTTATTCATTGGTCTCCTGGTTCTGTTTATTTTGCTTTATGTCAGTTCTTCCAAATCTTCCTGTGTTTCCATGAATTCTCCCTAGTCATTCCCACAGTGAGGTGATATTTGGTTATATTCATTTAGCTCAGTTCAATTCAATTATTCCCTAATCCCTAAGACAGTTTATTGTTACCACAGAAAGGGGTAGGGATGCTCTGGAGACTTTCCTTCTGTCTTTGACCTTCTTTGGGCATGTGCCTCTAAGTAGAATTTCTGGACCAAAGTATACAAACTCTTGGATGACTGTTCTCAAATAATTCTAAATTGATTTCCAGAATGGTTGGACAAATTCATAGCTCTACCAGGGAATTCATTGTCTCTCATAGCACACGAGATGGACAGTACAGGGAGCACTGGGTTTTGTATAGTCAATCAGGGAAAACAATCACAGTGAACTGTTGGTCTTGATGTCCTCAGTAATGAAGCATTCTCACCCAGGTGAGCAGTTGCCTCTCTTGCTACTAGGAAAATCAGTCTTTATATGTTTAATGATTAGCATTCAGATTTGACAGTAAGGTGCTCTAAGGATTAATTTCAGCTATTTTGACATGGCCTTGGGGAAGTCAAGTTTTAAAAGTTTCTTACTGTTCTCTAAAAAAGGTAATTATTTTAACTTCCCCTAGGGAGGCATTGCATGACATAGCTAATTAGTGACCACAAACAAATCCCAACTTGGAAAGAACTTTCGAGTAACTTTAAGATTTCATATTCATGAATCTACAGAGTGAGGCAGAATATAGAAGAAAAACCTGCCAAGATTATGCATTTTGTAGGATCTATTATTTGTGATTTTATTTTGCTCTAGGCTTGTTTCCTTTAAAAACATACACAGCACTCTCATATTCAGATGAGCTTCACAGACACCATTTCTTATTTCCCATTAAGAGGTGCTTCTGTGGATGGTGTTTACTATGTGTATCTGGGAACAATGTAAAGGACCAACATTTGGCCTCATGAGGTGTGTGTAAGGTCTGCTTTCTAATTAATACCTATGGTTGTCTGCAGCCTTGACTTTTTGCTTCACTGATTTCACTCTGGCTGTTTTCCAAGACAGCTAATGGTATATCAGGTAGCTCTGTTAGTAGCTAGGATCCTGCTTCTTTTGCTTGCTAAACCAGGGCTTACTGGGGTATATGTAAAAGCATATCCTTATGATGTTTCTATACCCTGAATGATCAAACTAACAATAACAACACACTACATGCCTTTCATATACAGAAATGGCATTATTCACTCATCAGAAGAGCATATCATTTGATATACTCTTTTCCAGTTGTGGTAATGGACCAGATCTGATGCATATACACACACTCTTTTTGTACCCATTCTGGCCCTAAACAGGTGTATACATGACAGTTTGCTGATGTTAAGGGAATAATTTATGGCTGTGAGATGGAATAAAACAATTGACTTATAAAAACATAGAAAATAGCACACTGGGTCAGATATGACTTTAAAGTCATTTCAAGTTAATGCTTTCTCTGACAGCAACCCTAAAGAATGGTTTATAAAAGGGTGTGACTGGTCCCTGTGATATTAAACTCTAGACACTGGGGATATATGCTCACCAAATCTCTCCTTTCTCTTTCTCTATGAAATCAATTCAAGTCTTTTGAACATATTGTGTGTATGTGTGTGTGTGTGTGTGTGTGTGTGTGTATTTTCAATTGGTGTTACCCAAGCTAAGCCACCATGGAAAAGTTGTACTTCTTTTGAACCCTTTCAAATTTCAAGGGATTCCATCTAGTTTTAGTGGCTTGGAATTTGGTGAACTAGCTTGTTTGCTCCACGTATCTACCCTTTGTTATTTTGTGGGCTTTCATCATTTTCACTATGTGTTCATTCATCTACTCAATAACTGCTTACTAAATACTACTATGTTGCAGTGATGGAGGGAAAAAAATAAAAAAAATAGCCACTGAACTCAGGGAACTTTTCTTTGCTGGGGAGAAAAACATTTACATAGATAAGTGGCACTATGGAAAAAAGTAGTAGATTTGAAGTGAGAGAACCTAGTTTCAAATCCCAGCTCTGCTACTTAGTACTTTGGGAAGTCTTGGGTACCTCTCTGGACCTCTGTTTTCTTATATGTAAAATGAGGAGTAGGACTAGATGACCTCTCACATCTCTTCTGGCTTTAAGTCTATGATCCCATGATATTAAGTAAATACAAAATATATCCAAATAAGTCCAAAGTAAATACCAGTAACTTGGAGGGATCAGAGTGAACCTTATGTTCTATGTTGTTCTTGAGCTGAGCCTTGACTAAGGCTAAGTTCTATAAGAGGCAGGGGTGAGGATGGATTGCTTTTAAGGTATGTGGGACAATCTTTGAAAATTAGGGGTAGAAGATGGAATGTTGAGTGTGTGAAGCAAAAAAGCCAATTTGGCTTGGATGTAGAATACAGGAAGGGAAGTTTAATAAACCTTGAAAAAAGAGGCTGGATCCAGATTGTGAAGGGATTTAATTGCCGAACACAACAGTATTTTTTAAATTTGGAAGTAATTAAGTCTATTAGAGCTTCCCAAGCAATAGAATAGCATATCCAGACTTCTGCTATGTGAATATTAAATTGGAAACCAAATGGTAGATAGATTGAAAAATTCATCTGTTAAGGAAAGGGGGATGTATGTGCCTCTTCCTCTGGGATAACCCAGAATATAAACACAAAGTGTGAATGGGTATTAAAATAACTATAAAGGTGTAATTATGTCCCAATTCCTTTATGAAGTAAGAATATATCTCTGAGTCAAGAAACAGAAAATCCCATTGGATAAGAAAATCTATTATCTTTGTCTCACAAGCTTTAAATAGGTATATACTGGGGAGTTTAAAACAGTCAAGTTGCAGAGCAGTTTGAGCATGAGAGCAGAGGAGATTGAAAGTTAGGATCTGCCTATTAAAGAGATCCTCTGTTTTAGGGGTACAGAATACATGTGGAGTGGGTTCTCCCATATAGTTTTTAAGTGAACTACTAGAATGGTATTAAGCATTTCATCTAGTAGGGAACATAAACATATATGCCATAGAGACATCAATACAGATAGACACTTACCCAAGTAGGAAGCAGCTTCAAGGAGCATGACTTCTCACAATCAGGAGTTGGGCTGTGGTGAGGAGCAGAACCTGGGAGCCCAGCGTGTGGATTCTAAGAAACTGTTGTTGCTCCATGTGGTCCTGCTACCATTATCCTCTACATTTGAACCCTCATACAGTGGAGATTAATTATATGTATTTGTGAGAAAGTATGCCTCAGATTTAGGAGGGAAGTCTTTTGGCACTATTCCTTGTTATGACATTTGAATAAATGCCTTTTGATAAGAACTCGTTGAGTCTACTGCCTGATTGCTGATGGGAAGTTCACAAATAGGGGCTTTTGGGGATGTAGAACTACCAAGTTACCCTTAGAAATCAAAGTAGCAGTAGTCCTATAGGGCCAAATGTGCATTTATGAGAGGAAGTTCAGGCACTATCCCAGAAGGGATGAAACATATTCTTCTAGGTACAAAGCTAAATTAAATTCATTTTGACCTCTTTCATAGACTCAAACTTGCTTGTCACTAAATCCTAGATTTAAGAAAGCCTAAGGAATTGGAAATCTGAAAGACTCTAATATAGCCCCTATGTGTGATTTCTCTCTGACTCTGATCAGCAAGAACTTCAGTGATACACAGAGAGTTGTTGGTGATATTTGTGTATTTGCTTTGAGAAAAGGAGTAAAACAAAGCAGTAAAGAATCAACTACACAAATTAGGAATCCTAAATAGGGGTTGGGAAAGTAGTCAGGTTCTTCTTGTGGTGAAAGTTTAAGCATAAGTTTATCTAGAGCAATTTAGTGAGGATTTCTGTTCAGACACTTGGACCAGATGGCCTTTGAGGTCCCTTCCAAATCTGTGATTAACAGCTAATAACAATAGCTAGCATTTATGTAGCACTTTGAGATTTGTAAAACAGTTTACATCGGTTAATTCATTTGATCCTCATGAGCTTGAAAGGTAGATGGTACTATTATCCTCATTTTGCACAAGAGGAAACTGAGGAAAAGAAAGGTTAAGTAATTAATGTCCAGGGTGACACAGTTATAGGGAGTGTCTGAGACAGTATTAGAAATCAGGTTTTCCTGACTCTGAGACATGTGCTGTATCCACTGCTGCAGAATTATTATTATTAATAATGAGTAATTATTTTAATTGTTTATGATCAGTCAAATCAATGAACATTTATTAAGTACCTACTATGTGCCAGACACTATGCTAAGTAGTAGGAGACAAAAAGGGACAAAAGACAGCCCCTGTCCTCATGGAGCTTACCATCTAATAAATGATAACAAGATATGCCGTTTAAATAGCTCTCTGTAGCTTTCAAAGCACATTCCATACAATGATCCTATAAGACTCATGTCTGCATGTTCTGCTGGCTAGAGAGTTGGTGATTGTTCTCCCTATCTGTGAATTTTTGGGACTCCCAAAGGGCTAGGTCCAACATCCCTTTCTATCCCCCATCTTCCCATTGTACTTATGCTCTTTCCCCTCCTCCAGAAGGACTCCTTCACGAAATAATGGTGAATAGGGTCTCTGGTTCCTGATAGAAGATGAGATGTAGAGGATGCAGCAATGGCTAACAGGCTCCTGGTGTGGAGGGATCTGCGTAGTGGTGCTCCTATTGTGGAGGGACTCCTATATTAGGAATGTTAGCTAATGCTATCTGACCACAGAGAGCTCTGATCGTAAGTCAGATGGTCCTACAGAAATGAGATAGGGAAGGCAGCCTCATTCGGAAGAGAATTTGGAGCATCTTTGTGGTAAGAGGCAGGAATGCTGAGTGATAGAAGTCAGCAGATAATCAGAGTCCTGACTTTGAATCTCTAGCAGGACTGAATTCCTTTCAATAAAGAGAAATTAAAAATAATTTTACGCCATTTTAATGTGATCAAAACTATATATAATATTAATATGATCTCCTTTAGATTATAAGATTTTTATAGGACAGGGACTTCCTCTTCCTCTCATCCCATGTATAACTAGGCATCATTGGGTGGGAAAAACGCTATCATCATTATCATCACCACCACCATCACCACCATCATTGTCATCACTGACTTTATATAATGATTACTATGTACCAGGCACTGTGCTGAGCACTCACAACAGCCTGAATTTTATGACATTTTAATGTTATATATCAATCAATTAAATAATATTAATAATATAATAGGCTTAATTATATTGTATATAATGTATGATTAATAATAATGTACCTATAATTAATAATATATTGTTAATTCATATAGAGGTAGGTGCTGTTATTACCTTCAATTTACAGATGAGGAAGCTGAAGCAAACAGGTTAAATGACTTGCCCAGGGTCCCATAGCTAGCATGTGTCTGAGGCCAGATTTGAACTCAGGTCTCCCTGACTTCAGACCTGGCACTCTATCCATTTCTCCATCTAGTACTAGCTGTATGACCTTGAACAAATTACTTAATTTCTCTGGGTTTTAGTTTCTCTACTTCTGAATGAAGGTATATTTGCATGTACCACCTTCCTCTAGGAGTATTGAGATCAAAAGGGATTATGCATTTATGTTTTTCCTAAGAGGAAAAAAACTATATCAACTTATTTTAATCATGCAGGGATCTGTAATTTAATATTTCTTCCACCAACACAGAGAGTAACATCCTATGCCTTAAGAGATGTTCTTTGTAAGCTAAGTAAATGGAAAACAAATCATTCCCTTTATGTTAGAAACATCTAGAGGGCAGGAACCCCCAACTGTGTGACTTGTTATAGTAGAGACATTATGCAATGGGAAAAGAGCCCTGGACTGGGGGACGGGGAGGGCGGGCATTCTGGGGATGCATCGCCCTCAACTTAGCTCAGTGTGTCATTAGATGAGATACACTCAGATGCCCTTCAGCTGAACCTGCCATTGCCTTTCTGGGATGGTCTTCCAGAATCCAGTAACAACCTCAAAACAGTGTATCAGAGTAGCTTGTTAGGGGAGGTTTATACATATTTGAGCTGTCTTTATGATTACTATAATGGGTGCTTAAATGCTTATTATGTACATGAATGAGCTGTCCTTATGATTACTATGGTGGAGGCTTAAATGCTTATTCTGAAGGACCATGAGCAGGAGAGCTCTTAAACTTTTGATGTGAAAGTGAGAGTGATCTTGGGAAGAATAATTTCAGAAAAGAGAACCTTTGATGTTCCATTGATTTTGGAGAGCAGTTGAACTCTGATATCTATTTTGAATTATTTTATTTGATTTCAGTTGATGACATATTTCTACCCCCTCCCCTCTGAACTGAACCAGGTCCTGGAACTAAGATGTAATTGGTATTGTCTTTCAGTTGACTTTCCCCTCCTGCCTCTAGTCTTGACCTTTCTGCCTCTTCACGTTTGGTGCTGAGGCCCATTTCTCTAGTCTGAAGCTGAGTTATTCACATTCCACTATGGAAGTAGAGATGAAGAGGTAGAACAGGGACACAATACTGATAGGAGGCACTGACAACACCTGAAATACCTAATATTTCATGCACCTCTTTCCCCTGTTATTGTAGTTGAAAATATGGAGTCATCTTTTCTGGACAATGCTTGGTACAGGGAAATTCATAATTTCATTAATATGTCATCAGACACCAAGGTGCCTTTCCCTTTTACAAGCCTCTTCCTGGAGATATGACCTCTGTTCACTTTGAGTCTGTGGTTGGAGCCCAGGGTTCTCTTTTACATCGAGAGGCAAAGGGTTTCATTTTTCTCATATTAACTGATAGAGACGAAAATTCTTGTGCTTGGCTGATTGAAAGGCTGTGAGTAAGAATGCTATAAAAGGACTAAAAAGAACAGGAGGTTGTGGGGTTTTTTTTAAAAAGGGAATTTAGATATTTTTAACCTGTCACTCAGTTCCACTGATACGATGTGCCTGTTCACTCCCCCCACCCCCATTTAATTAGAAATGTGAAGTGGAGAAGGTTGAATCAGTGTCAGCTCTGGTCTCTACAGATGTGCAACTGGAACTTAGCTGCTTGACTTCTGGAAGTGTTCCCAAGTGGAGTCTCCCCAAAAAGTGTATCCTGGAAATACAATCCAGGTGAGCTAAAATCAACCCAATTGCTTCATATCAATGCAGGAGAATAAGTTCCAATAGCAGGAGTGGGATTGTGTTGTCTGACTTAAGAAACTCAAATTAGGCACTTTCCTCCAGGGAACATCAGGGACACTCCAAGGTCATTAGTTAAAAGCCAATCAAAGGTTGGAGCAGTCCAGTCTTGGCACGGTCTAGGGATGGAGGAATATGGGTTGGTACCTTGTCACTTCATTCTCTGAGCTTCAAAGCCTAATTTAGCTGTAGTTTAAGGGGTAGGGGACCTGGATTCTAGCACTAGCTCTATGCTAGCTTCCTGTGTGACTTTAAGCATGCCTCAATTTACTTATCTGAAAAATGAGGTTAGACTCAATAATCTTGAAGAGTTCTTTCAGCTCTAAAATGGTATGATTTTTATAACAATCCCATTCTACATTAACTTTTTCCATTTCTAAAATGATAGTATATGCAGTATTCCACAGCTAGTCTCTTAAACTTTTCAAAGAATGGGAGTTACATTTCCTTATCTCTCTACCTGAACCAAATACCTTGTTCCTTATTATTCCATAGTATTCAATTTCATTTTTCTTTTTTTAAAAATTACATTGTTATTTTTATTTTATTTTGTCTTCACATTAGTCATGTTGTAAAGAAGAATTCGAACCAAGGGGAGGAACCATGCAAAAGTAGAAACAAAACAGCAACAACAAAAAAAGAGAGCAAATAGTATTCTTCCATCTGCATTCAGACTCAGAAGTTCTTTCTCTGGCTGTGGACAGCATTTTCCATCATGAGTCTTTTGGAGTTGTCTTAGATCCTTGCATTGCTGAGAAGAGTTAAGTATCAAAGCTAGTCCTCACACACTGTGGCTGTTACTATGTACATTATTCTCCTGGTTTGGCTCACTTCACTCAGCATCAGTTCATGTAAGTCTTTCCAGGTTTTTCTGAAGTCCTCCTGCTCATCATTTCTTATAACACAGTATTATTCCATTACATTCATATACTAGAACTTGTTGAGCTGTTCCCCAATTGATGAGCATCCTCTTAGTTTCCAATTCTTTGCTACCATGAAAAGAGCTGCTATAAATATTTTTGTACATGTGGGTCCTTTTCCCATTTTCATGATATGTTTGGGATATGGTCCTGGAAGTGGTATTGCTGGGTCAAAGCCCTTTGGGCACAGTTCTAAATTGCTTCCCAGAATGGTTGGATCAATTCACAACTCCACCAACAATGCATTAGTGTTGAAATTTTCCCACACCTTCTCCAACATTGATCATTTTCCGTGTTTTGTCATGTTAGCCAATCTGATAGGTGTTATGATACCTCAGAGTTGTTTTGATTTGCATTTCTCTAATCAATAGTGATTTACAACATTTAAAAAATTACATTGTTTTAGTCATCATACAGGATATCTAAGAAGTCTTACTATAGTTTTAAGCTTTAATAACAATACTCCAACAATACACAATATACATTTAAACTTTAATAGTCTAAAACTGGGCTAGGTGACACAGTGGATAGAGTGCCAGGTCTGGAGTCAGGAAGATCTGTGTTCAAATCTGGCCTCAAACATTTGCTAGCTGTGTGACCCTGAATAAGTCATATAACAGTGTTTGCTTCAGTTTCCTCATCTGTAAAGTGAGCTGGATGAAGAAATGCCAAGTTGCTCCATTATCTTTATCAAGAAAAGCCCAAATGGGTTCACAAAGAGTCAGACGTTGTTGTTGTCTATCTGTCCTTCATTCTTGAAGAGGACCATGACATCAGGGAGATGATGCCATGACATGCAAGGGAACTGAATTTAAGTGAGGGAGGGCTGTACAAAGTCACCAGCTTCACTTTCTCCTCCAGAGCCAGCTGAGTCTAGTGGCAAGATATAGTTCAGGAAAACTAAAGATGGTCCCGGATGCAATGGGAGACCTTGGTCTTTTTAAGCTAAGGTCTTCAACAGGCCTCAGTTTGACTGAGGCAAAGCCCAATTGGTGATTAAGGTTAGGTAAGAAATGAGACAGGATAAACAACAAGTGTGATGACTAAACACAATAAAAAGACTTCCGGGGCATTCTGTTATCTATTGTTGTGATTTTCATTACTTCACTCTTCATTACTTCATGTCTACACAGTTGTCTCTTAATTCTTCATATTCGTCATTTCTTATGGCACACTCACATTCTATTACATTTGTATACCACAATTTGTTTAACATTTCCCAGTGGATAGGCTTCTACTTGTGTCTAGTTCTTTTCAATCCTAAAAATGTTAAATATGACTATTTTGGTTTATATGGGATATATAAATACATATATATGTATACACATATATTTTACTTCTTTTGGGATAGGTGGGTTTAGAAGATTATTGATTTAGAGCTTTAAAGGACATTAGAGATTATCTAGTTCAACCCTCATCTATAAAATTACAGATGAGAAAACTGAGACTTCAACAGGTTAAGTGACTTGCTCAAGGTCACACAGATAGTAAATGGCAGAATCAGAATATGAACTCATGGATTCTGAATCCAAATCCAGCATGCTTTCCATGAACACTACATTATTCTCTCCTACTAGTGGGATATCTGGGACAAAATGGACATTTTAGTAATTTTCTTTGAATAGTTCCAAATTACTTTCCCCAATGGTTGGAACAATACTTAACTCTACCCATACCTCCAACACTGACCATTTCCATCTTTGGCAGCACACGTTTGCTGGATGGAAGGGAAATCTCAACATTGTTTTTATTTGTAATTATCTTATTATTAGCTATTAGGAGCATTCTTTTTTTTGATTGTCAGTACTTTACAGTTCTTTTGAGAACTATTTATTTATGTTCACTGACCAGTTTTCACAGAGGGAATGACTTTTGGTAGTATAGCTGTGTCTTAGTTCACTTATATCTTAGATGTCAGACTCTTACTGGAAATATATAAAGATGTTTTTCCTAATTGATAGCTTCCTTTCTTATTGATTATATATTGATTATTAGTGCAAAAGCCTTTTAATTTCTTGTAATTAAAATGCACTATTTTAACCTTTTGTGATCATCTCTATCCCTCATTTGGTCAGTAAGAACTTTCCCCTTAGCCACAGCTGTGAGAGGTACTTGATCTCCTTATCTTCTCATTTTTGAAATCTTATGTCCCTTACTATTTAGAGTGCACATCTATTTTGAGTTTATTATGGCACATAGTGTAAAAGGTTGGCCTAAACCTAATTTCTGCCAAACAACTTTCTGGTTTTCTATTTATTTCTTTCCAAATAATAAGTTCTTCTCCAAGTAATATATACACTTGAGTTTTTCAAATGCGCAATAATTGAGTTCATTTGCTTCTGCTTGTTTCGTGTTTAGTATTTTCCATTGATCTACTTTTCTATTTTTAGCCACTACCAAATAGCTTTGATGATTACCACTTTCATGGCAGAACATAAGGTCTGGAACTGTTGTTGGGAGACAAAGATGTTAAAAAGTGTTGTGAAAATTGAAAGGCCCTTATTGAAAGAAAAAAATGACTTATTTATTAAAAATGAATGTAAATGAATGTTATACCCTCTGAAAATAAATTAATGGTGTAACATGGTAGAGTGAAGTGGTACTTGACTTGGAGTTAGGAAGAAGACAGAAATATTGACTTTGCCACTTACTAGCTATGTAACCATGGCTGGACAAGTCAACTAACCTCCTCATCAGGAAAATAGGGATAACAACAGAAACAATCACTTAATTAGTGTAATATATTACATATAACATATTGGTATGATTAATAATAAATATTATTTTGGTCTTCATATAGTATGTTTTAATTTTCCAAGCACTTACTATCTCATTTGAATCTCATAACATTTATAATACTTTTTATAGGCATAAACTTGAATAAGTCACTTAATTCTCATGTATAAAAGGAGAAGGTTAGAGTAGTTAGTCTGGCATATTCCTTCCAGTTATAAAAAAAAAAGTAATTATAAGTCACATTTACATAGCACTATTTTCCCCAAAATGCTTTAATCATAGCAGCTGACATTTGGATAGAACATTTATCTTCACAATAGCCCTGTGAGGCGGCTATTATAGGTATTTTTCATCCCCTTCTTACAAATGAAGAAATGGAAGTTTTAAGAGAGAGAATGAGATGCTCACAAAGCTACATAGGAGTTAGAGGGCATGATGTGAACCCTGGTCTTCTTGACTCCAAGCGCATTCCTCTTATCCATTGCTCCATGTTGCTTCTCACAATGCTTGCCACCCTCTGCCCCACAGCACTGCCAGGATAACAGCACTTTGCAAACCATGAAGTGTTACATAGATAGTTCATGCATTTGAAATGTACGTATGCTTTCCATGATCTTTTCACCATTTGACTTTTGATAGAGACTATAAAACAAGTCAATGACCATAGTGGTAGTAGATGGAGTTCCTGTGTAGGAGTTGTTTCTCAAGGTCTTGCTAATGTACTACATAAGATCCTGGGGTAGAAAAGGCTTTTATCCAAAGGACTCTCTTGTATGCCATTTACTTTATTATTTGTGCTGTGATGGAAACAATCTTGTTGCTAGTATCCTGCTTGATTCCACCTAGGACTGGTATTCAGTTCTGAGCACCATATTTTACCAGTGGTTTTGACACACTAGGACAAGCTGGGCCTAACAAGAATGGTGAATAGGACCTGAACCTAAATCATACAAAGGTTTATTGAAGAAAAGGGGGATCTTTTCTTTGGAGAAAAGAAACCTACTGGAATGTGATAGATATCTTGTATGGCATAGTCATGGAGTGACAAGTTAGCCTTGAAGTCTGAAGAAACCTGGATTTAAGTCCTAACTCTGGCACCAGTGGCTTTGTGACTGTGGGCTAGTCTCTTAACTTCTCAGTGCTCTAGGCAACTCAAAGACAAGTGGTTGAAATGGTACAGATATGCATTGCTAATAGGAGTTTCCTTATTTGGGAACCCTGTCTGTGTTCATCCTTCGTTGTCGAAGAAGACCATGACATCAGAGAAATGATGACATGACTTGCACTTGACTTTGTTTTGAGTGAGAAAGGGTTGTGCAAGGTCACTTTCCCTTCCTGAGCCATCTGGATCCAGTGACCAGATGTTCATCAGGATGACTGGAGAAGGCCCAGGATGCAATGGGAGACCTTGGACTATTCAGGTACTCACTTAGAGTGAGGTAAAGCCATTCAGTGAACAGGCCTCTGGAAGAAGTAATCAGAGAATGGCCCCTTTGATGAGCAAAAGCAAAAAAAAATTTGGGGGAACTCACAATAACAGTGAAAGCATGGGTCTAGTCCCAATCATTTAATTTTTCTGGTGCTCAGTTTCCTCTTCTTTAAAATGGGGATGCTAATATCTTTAGTATCTTACCTTATAACAGGATCATTGTGAAGATCATATATGATAGAGTAGTGATGTCCAGTGCATCACAGTCAAATAGTAATGGGGATCACTCCCTGTGGGCCTCATTTTGACTCAATTTTAAAATTTATCTATGGTTTATTGTATTTTTATTTATTTTCATAAATATTTCCCAATTGCATTTTAATTTGATTGAGGGCACACCATGTGGCAACTGGCAGCATGTTCCACACCTCTGGTGTACAGCTTGATGTAATCACATTTACGGGCAGCATCTGAGGCTGACTGATCATTTGAGCTGAGAAGTTCTGAGCTGCAGTAGGGCTGAGGCTGATTAGGTGTTCATAGTTGGCATAGCACCATAATGGGTGAGCCCCCAGCAGTGAGCTGCCTAAAGAAGAGTAAATGAGCCTGCTAAGAAACAGCTTCCATGCTTTGGTCAGCTATGGGATCAGGTGGGAGAGTGGCTATTGCTCTTCCAGTCTGGGAAGAGTAGGAGACCTAGTGGAATAGGGTAGAATAGGGAGATCCAGCCTCAAGGGAAAAAGAAAAGAAAAGAAAGAAGAAAGATCAAATGAAATAATGCATTTAAAGCACCATATAAAGGCCAATCATTATCACAAAAGCACTTTGTAAACATGAAAGTGCTATTTAAATTGGGCACTCGAAGCCAGTTATAATCTAACACCCTTTCTGTTGTAGCTGAGGGAGCTAAGACTCAGAGAGATTAAATGATTTGACCAAATGTTGAGATTTGAACCTAGGTGCTCTGCCTCCAAATCCAGTGTACCAGGACACATTGCTAAGAGTCTGTCATCTGGAAAAGAGATTTGGCTTGTTGACTGGGTACCAGGGTCAGAACCAGGAACAACAGGCAGAAGTTAAAAGAGTGGCAGATTTTGCCTTGAAAAAAGAAATGTGCTATAAACTCTTTATAAATATTATCTCATTTGATTCTTACAACAACTCTTGGAAGTAGGAGTTATTATCAGCCTCATTTTGTAGTTGAGGAAACTTGAGGCATATGGAGATTAAGTGACTTGTCCAGTATAACATACCTAGTGTCTGAGATCAGAATTGAACTCTGGTCTTTCTGCCTCCAGACCCAAAGCTCTATCCACTGTTCTACCTAACTGCCTCAAAGAGAGGCTTTCTAGCCATAAGATGTAATGGGCGATCTGAGAGAGTAGTGAGCTCTCAATCACTTCAAAAGTTAGGTGACTGCTTGTCAGGGATGTTAAAGAGGGATTCCTGCTCAAGCATGGATTGAACTAGATGCCTTTGGACTTTGAGACTGTATAGTTCTATGAGAGCTGGGAGTCAAATAGACATTTGGATACTATTATCAAGAAATCCAAATTTCCAACTTGCTGCTCCAACAAGCTGAATCAGGCTTATTTACCCTTTGCCATATACTGCAGAAAAAAAGAAAGTTTTATTATATCAAGGACCTTTTGGAAAAGTCCTGGCATAATGTATGAATTTGACCTTTTAGGAAGGGACTCAGCATCTTCTCTAAGATATGACACCAAGATAATTTAGAATTTATTCTACTGTGTTCTCTTTTCCTTTCTGAAATTATGTAAATCAACTCAATCTGTTAGCCTAATGCATCACAATCACTTTCTCTGAGGTGCCATTGACTGTACCAATTTTCTTTAGAAAATGTCCTTGATTTCCAGTCTCAGTGGAGGGACTTGAGTTAATTTCAATAGAATCATATAGAAATTTTCCAGGAGTGTCTAAGAATGCCTATAATAGGATCATAGATTTAGAATTAGAGGTCACCTCAAAGTTCATCTAGTCTAATTCCTTCATTTTCCAGATTCGGAAACTGAGTTTGAGAAAGGCCATACAGAGTAATTAGCCGAGGTGGAATTTGAACCCTGCTTGCTTTGATTCCAAATGAGGCAATCCTTCTACAACATGTTGGTGCTATTATATATTAACCAGATGATACACTAAAATGATCTGTTGTTGAACTTATACAAAGATGACAATACTAGACCTTCACCAGTAAGGCATATGCTTGGAATTGTTTGCCAATAAGTGGTGAACTTGCACTGATCCATTCTCACTCTGGTAATACCAACTATGACCAGAGACATCCATCTTTGAGATGGCTAGGATAATCACAGTTAATACAGTTAGTATACCCAATGGTCACAATGAGGGGTAAAATGCTGCCCAGAGAAACATGATGACACATTAGCCTTTTATAACTTCTGCTGGCCCTGTGGCCAGGGTGTCCAGTGACCTGGATCAGGCTCATAGCCATGCTGAACACATGGCAGGCCATCTCAGAATAGCTTGTCAAGGAGCTACCTGGAACCCTGATCAACTGTGATGAGTCAGTGCAAGTGATGCCCAGAGTGACAAATTGTGAATTTTGATCCCATAGAGCAGGAAATATGGTGATATTTCTTTGACAGAATCACACTGTCAAGTTAGATATGATTTTCCTGAACCAGCATTAAACTTTCAAAAATGAACTTTTATTATTTCAAAGAGGCATCCATCTTTGTGTACCATCTTGGACTTCTTGTAGCATTTTGTGAAGGATGAATAGTCTTGATTTGGTATTTATTGCTGAGATAGAATGGGCAGAGCTGTGCTATTTCATTTGCTTATGTTCATATGTTACAGGGAAGGCATATATATATATATATGTACATATATATATATATCTCACATATTTTAGCATCCAGTTTCAATTTCTTCTTCATATTCACCCTATTATTATTCTCCTCTTTTTTTTCTCCCTCTTCTTCTTTTTCTTCCCATCATTCTTCTCTGTGATACTCTTCTTTCATCTTCTATTTCCCTCTCTTTGCATTAAAAAAAAGAGTGGAAGGGCAACTAGATGGTGGAGTGAGTAGAGCACTGACCCTGGAGTCAGGAGGACCTGAGTTCAAAAGCAGCCTTAGACACTTGACACTTACTAGCTATGTGATCTTGGGCAAGTCACTTAACCCCAATTGCCTTGCCTTCCCCCCTCCAAAAAAAAAAAAAAAAGAATGGAAAATCCAACTAAATCCATAACTACTGCTAGAAAGATGTAGAAATGGCACTTTTCTATTTTGAGAAGGAAATTACTTCCCCAGAATGTTTATTTCTCTCAGGAGATTCATTCATCAAGACAGAAGCTGGTCCTCCCGTACAAAATTGAATAGAAATAGAAACAGTCAGAATATACTAGGATAAACACAGCAATCAGAGATAGAGGAGGATGAGAGGATGAGCACTTATCTGGAGGAAAGGTGTTGAGCCTGTTAGAAGGCAAAGAGCAACAAATGACAACATTCCTTCAAAGGGTGGAGGGGTTTGGTAGTCATTGCCAGAGGCAAATCTATTTTTCTTCTTTCATTTTTTTCCCCCATTTAGGATAGTCTTTTTTTTCAAACTGATTTTGCTGAGTTACTTGCTGAGTATCCAAAATTATGGCATTTCATGTATATATGTATCATTGTAATTAGAGAAAACTCATTAACACATCGGGACTAAGTAAACTCATTTGTAAACAAGCATTTAACCTTTTGGCAAGTAAGCAGAGACTCGTAAACTGAGGCATTAAAGTGCAGGGTATATGTGTTTTGCATGCACATCTGAACATCCACTCTTCTCTGTCTCTTTAGGGTCTTCTCTCACCTCAACCTGTCCCTATGCTGTCAAGTGACAGGACTTTTTCCCATAAGCAATGTAGCCACATAGCTATAACTACTTTTTGTAGGGTCCTAGAGGTAACTTTGGTATTGGGAGAGGTACATTTATCTATTATTTATAACTCTAGCTCCTGAGACCCCACTAGTGTACTTGTATTCCTATTTAATGGTGATACTATTAACTCTTAATCATCAAGTTTACTAAACTAGAAGGCAAGAGAAAGAATGGTCATAATATAACAGTTCATGTATAATCCTGGATCATATCCTTCCATCAGTGCATATAGTATCCGTAGGGGGAGTGGGTAAGAACTCATAGAAAATCTAGCAAAGAGGCATATGAGTAGGGAATCTCAAAGTATCTGGAACAACTCACATCTCTTTACTTCTGGCTTTGGTGTCTTTGCTTTCCTTAGGAATCAATCTGATAAGTAAGATTGCTACTTTTCTGAACTATTCTAGGCTTGCATGCTTAGGCTACTGGAGCAGGGTCAAGTTGTTTTAGTGACAAAAGATACACTGACCCTGGGATCCCAGAACTGTTCAGCTCTAGCTCAGTTTTCTTGGTTAGACTCCGAGACAGTTGGCAAAACAGTTCCTTATAAGTTTGGAATTCACAGGCTACTCATATCTGTTGGCTTGGCTGGGGTATTAGGGGTTTTCCCCTTTTTAGCCCTAGATGGCAGACAGCTCTGTTGAGCTAATTCTTCTTTTTCCAGTCGGCTCCCAGCAGGAATGCTTTCCCTCCAATCAGTTCTAATCAACAGACATTCCTTCAATAAGCTCAGAATTGGGACAGTGCAGGTTCTTACCACTTTTCTCAGAGATCTGCTTTTCTGTAAGCTGCTGCCCAGCTGTGCTCATCAGGGTTTGGCTCTCCTCAGGCATCCAGGAGAAATCTCTTATTTCTTTCTGCTCATCTGTCTTCCTCTGCTTTTGTCTCCAATCTCCTTCTTCAGGCTCCTTTAAATTGAGTCTTAGTCTTTATACTGCCTCCAATCAGATAATCTTTGTTTGAAATAACACACCTCTACCTTAGGTTGAGAAACCACAGTTCACATATCTGTCATATGTGCCACAGATGAGTCTGATATACAATTGTCCCATAGTTGTCAGTTCTAGTTATTGTCTCCCAGATTTCTACCTCAGATAATTTAGGCTCTGGTTAACAAGACTCTTGAACTATCTTTGCCTGTGTTATTGTTCAATCATTTTTAGCCTTTTTTGACTCTTCATGACCCCATTTAGGGTTTTCTTGGCAAAGATAATGGAGTTGTTTGCCATTTCCTTCCCCAGCTCATTTAAAGATAAGGAAACTGAGGCAAATAGGGTTAAATAACTTGCTCACGATCACACAGCTAGTAAATGTCTGAGACCAGATTTGAACTCATGAAGATGATTATTCCTGTGTCCAGGCCTGCCACTCTATCTGTTTCACCACCTAGCTGCCCTTTGCCTTTAGTAAGTACTTTTTTCCCTGAGAATTGTTTTTCTCAGGTCATCTCAGAACTGACTGCAGTTCTCCCCAAGTATTTTCCTTTGAGGAGCTGTTTTCTCAGAGGTTCTCACAGAACTGCCTGTGTTTCATTTTCTTTTCACAAATAAAATTATTTAAATCCAAAAAAGGTAGCACTTTATATTAGGAAAAGAAGGAAAATAAAATATCTTTATTATTACTGGTGAATAAGCATACTGATCTTACCTAAGTTGCCTACAGGCAGATTTCACTATATGTCAAGCAAGCAAATTCTGGGGAGTCTCTAGGTTTTAGCAAAGTCATTACCCTTCCCCTTCAGACAAGCGGGAAGACAGCTGGGGGAACAATGCATTGTGACTACATTTCGGTTAAGCATCTTGCATGCTGTTACCATGCATAGTAATTTTCCTAGTTACAGGGAAATAGTAAGTTCCCTAGGTAAGGTCCCATTACAGATATTACCTACATTGAATTTCCTATTTCCCTTCCCCATCTTCTCTTGAACACTTCACATATAAGTATTCCCGTGGAGTAGTAGAAAATCCCCATCTTCCAATTACTCTGCATGGCTTAGTACAGGTGGCTCACAGGTTAAAGAAACAAGTACAGAGACTCTCTGCTGTTGTCACTGGGAGTCCTGTCTCCACCTGTTATAAGGATAACTCTCCCAGCACTGTGAGGTCCTTTCCAGCTCTAAGCCTATGAAAGTAGGATAAGAAAAGACTAGTCTTACCCTCAATCTCTCAGAATATAGGTGGAGATGCTAATTAACTACTAGAATGGTTCTGAAAGTTTTGGCAATCAATAGGGAATTATACAGTGAAAGTTATGCAATTATTCCTACCTTTTGATCCAATGGTTGCACTAATAGGTTTATATCCTAAGGACACTTTTGAGAGGAAAAAAGACCTACTTGTACAAATATTCATAATGACATCTTTGTAACAGTAATAGCAAAAGTTAGAAATAAACCATTTACTCAGTGTTTGAGAAATGACTAAATAAATTATGTTTTGTGAATGTAATGGAATATTATCATTCCATAAATAATATTTAAAGAGATGTGGGAAAAGTTATAAGAAGTGATACAGAATAAAGAAAATAAAGTAAAAAAGCAGTATCTGTGGTTATATATATATAGAGAGAGCCGTATATTTATATATATGTATATTTGTGTATATATATATGTGTATGTGTGCATATATATACATATTATATATATATATGGTTCTATGTGAAGGGTACATGAAAAAGCAAAGAAACTTAGGTAAAATGCCATGGATGATGTTGTTACTTTCTTATTAATATAAAGGCACTGATTTTAGAATCTTATCATTTGAAAGGACCCAGAAAACCATTTGGTTTTCTGCCCACAGCATGCAGGCATCTGGTTTGGTGGATGAAGTCATACATTAGACTGCTAGGAAGGTTAGGTTGGGCAATGGCTAAAGATACGAGGCCAGAAAATAACGTATTACATGACCATCATATTTTTATCTTATCAGCAAAGTTTTCATTTAGCCATAAGAGTTTTATGAGCTTCTTCTGAGTTTAAGTAGTTCAGAGGAAGCTCTTTGGAGAAAAGAAAAGGAGGGTCCAGGAGACTTAATTATTCTCTTCCTTTTGGCTGAAACCTGCATATTTCATATTGAATATTTTAAAAGAACTTAAAAATGAACTTAGTAAGTATCCCTACTTATTTTCAAGTTCAATGTGAAGAGGGAATGTTGAATAGGTGAGAAGTGGATATATCTGAAACGAAAGGTGCTTAGTTTAATTTACTGAGTCGTAGGAACATGTCAGGGGAAAAGGAAGTCGCCAAAAGTAAAGGAGGACATCCAGGACCATCATTTACTCAAGGAGTTAGCACAGAGTGGTGGCATTAGGTGAGAGCCTTATTTCTTCACAGTTACCCTGGAGGCTTCCTTCTCCACCATCACTCTGCAACAGTGTTTCTCTTCTGTGTGTGTGTGTGTGTGTGTGTGTCTGTGTGTGTGTGTCTGTGTCTGTGTGTGTGTCTGTGTGTGTGTCTGTGTGTGCGTGTGCACGCTATTCCTATCACTTTTTCAGATTAGGTGCAGGATGACTGGGAGATAGGCTTGCTGACCCTTAGCTAAATCTGTAGTGGAATTATCCTGTCCCATCCAGCTCCACTGAATGTGCCCCAGAAATAGATTAGGCTAGTTATGTTTTCAACACTCAGAGGAATGTTGACTCAGATGAATATTCAGAGGCAACTAGGTGGTTCAATAGTTTGAGCCTTGGGTCTGGAGTCAAGGAGACCTGAGTTCAAATCCAGCCCCAGGCACTTACTAGCAGTGTAACTCTGGACAAGTCATTTAACATTTTTTTTTGTTTGTTTGTTTCAG
This sequence comes from Notamacropus eugenii, assembly GCF_028372415.1. NCBI lineage: Eukaryota > Metazoa > Chordata > Mammalia > Diprotodontia > Macropodidae > Notamacropus > Notamacropus eugenii. The sequence goes on from NC_092874.1 coordinate 66,102,427, forward strand.
TTTCAGCTGTATAATGGGGAAGGCAACAGTTCCTATTTGGTTGTTGTAAGGATTAAATAAGTTAACATTTTCAAGTGCTCAGTACGGTACCTGGTGCATAGTAGGTGCTATATAAAATGTTTATTCACTTCCCTTTCTCTTCACTCAATTTTGGGAAATCTACCTCATCTTCCTGGGGCTCAGTTTCTTCATCTGTAAAAGGAGAGTCAGATTAGGTGAAGTCTAAGGCCTCTTCAAACTCTGGGTCCCCAATCCTATTCTCCCTCCCTCCCCGCCCTCTCTCTCTCTCTCTCTCTCTATTTCTCTCTCTCTCTCTCTCGTTTATAGTATATTTGGTGAGGCTGTATATAACCTATTTTGAGAACAACATTAAGAATGTTCAGCTGATAACTGGAAGATGAACCACGGTGGCTAGCTCTACTACCAGGTAGCTGTATGATCCTGGGGAAGTCACTTAAACACTCGGTATGTCAGTTTCTTCATATATAAAATGAGGATAACAGTGTCTTATCTACTCATCTCATAGGACAGGTATGCAGAATTGTAGACCAGGAAGGGTCTTCAGAAGTCACCGAGTCCAATTAATACCTGAATAGGAATCCTGGGCCTGTACTTATTGCTGATGTGCCTTTGGGATAAATAACTTAGACTCTGTGGGCCTCAGTTGTCTTATCTGTAATATGGAGGTAAGACTCAGTAAGGTATAGCAGATGGAGAATTGACATCAAAGTCAGGCAGAGCTAGGTGTAAGACCCCTAATCTCTGTTTGACCCCAACCTCTCAGTTCTCTAAGGGCATGCTCTAAGACTTTAAGTTGCAGAGAAGGTGATGACTTTCATTGACCGAGAGAGCCTGGATGTTCCTTGTGCCAGTAAAATAGTAGGTTTAATCCCCATCCCTCTTCCTAAGTTGGGATAACAGAACCTATCTTTCCAGTGTGGTGGTAAGGAGATAATATATACAATTCATTTTGCAAACCTTAAAACCTTCCATAAATGCCAGACATAACAACAGAATTTTATGACTCATACAAAATTATTCCAGGTAGCGGGGCCACCATTACTTGTACATAGAGAAGGCATCATAGGTTTCTATTTATTAAAAACATGAAGGAACCTTAGGTAGGATGTAGTTTCACCTCCTCATTTTATTGCTTGCAAAGTTGTGACTCAGAAGAGTGAGTTACTCAAGGTCATATAGCTCATTGGAGGTCAGGTTGGAACTGGAACTCCATTCTCTTCCTTCTCAACCCAGGGGCTTGTTCATTAGTGTTTTCTCCATCTTCCTGTAGCTAAGGTACAAATGACTCCGTGGCAGACTCTTGCTTATGCCTCCCAGTAGCCTTAGCACTTGGCCAGGTCTGTTTCTGTTCATTGTCTGTTGTGGGAAAACAGCACAACAACAATTCCTTATCTAGGGAGTCTCTATGCAAATTGTAGCTTTCAGAAGAATTGGATCCCAGCAGCTTGGAGCTGAATTTGGTAACACTTTATTTGAGGTGTCAAGGCACAATCCATTTAATTAGCATTCGCTGTAATAACACTGATCAGTGTGAATTCAGTTGATTAAAATGTGGATGCTAGCACAACTGTACCCTGAACAAAGTCCACCCACATGCTGTTAAGAGGCACTGGACCATTTCCCTTGCTCCCTTTTGGAATCTGGCATATGAAAAATTCACCACTTATTCTCTTTCATGTAGAATGTCTAATTTCTGATTGCTGAACTTGCCCAAGGTTCAGCATAAAGGATGCTTGAAATGGGAACATTTATTTTCATCATTACTATGAAATAACTTGATCATGTGATTGAATTGAAATGAAAGGAGCAAGTCATTTTTAGTTTAAGAACCAAGTCCTTGGTGATCTTATGGCATGAAATAGGCCAGAGAGACAGTGTTCTGCAACTTGAAGACGGTTTTCAAACAACTGGACAGGATGGAACACAACACTAATAAGCATGTTATATTTGGTAACATCAACTGGTAACTCTGGATGCAGAACAGTGAACATAGGTAAGAATGAGGACTGTGACTTCAATAGGAAATATCAGATTCCTTATCTTCTTTTTTGAATTTCCATCTTTTCTCTTACTCCTGAAATGTAAAATTCCTTTAAAATTCTGTACTTGTCTCCTCTCTATACCCTCTTCTTTGGTGGTCTCATTCTCAAGGGTTCAGTGATTACTTTTATGTAGATGATTCTCAAATCTATACTCTCTGCCAACCAACCTCTACCCAGGTCTCTGTTCTTATATTTCCAGCTTTCTCCTTGCTACCCACAACTGAGTGTCATGTCAAGTCAAGTTACCAAGCATTGTGCTTACTATGTGCTAGGCACTGCTAAGAGTTACTGATTCAAATAGAAACAAACACATGAAAAGACAGTTTTGGTCTCACTTTCCAAAGTGAACGGGTCCAAGTTTGAACTCAATTGTTCCTGCACCCCCCCCTCAAACATACGCAGAGACAGACACACACAGATGCACTCTATCTGCCCTTTACCATAGTTTCTCTAATTCTTTTGATGGCACCACCATCTTCTCAGCCATCTGCCTTGAAATTTTAGTGCCATTTTTGACTCATCTTTCACTACTTCCAATTTCTGACCAAGTGTTATTGGTTCTACTTCCATATTATCTCTTTTCATTCATATCTTTCATGAAATTTGTAAAGCGCTTTGTAAACCTTAAAGTTCTATGTGTACTACTTATAGTTATTATTACCTGCCTATGTTTCAGCTCTCCTTTCTTCTTAGTTAAGTCACCATACTAACCTCTTAACTGGGCTTCCTGTCTCCCCTCACATTAGTACCCCATAGTCTCCCAAAGGTACTGCTTTGATCACATCACCCTTCTCCTCAAAAACCTTTTGAATTATTTATAAATTCTTTATTTCCTTCTTGCTTCATGTTCTAGCTAAATCAGACTATTTGTCATCCACTTTTCTCACACTGCTCTCTCGTTTCTGTGCTTTTGCATCTTCTTTACTTGGAATGGATTTCCCATCCCTCCTTTCTAGTATCTACCATTTGAAGTCCTTTTAATTTGAGGTCCAATTCAGAGGCTACATCTTTTATGAAATGTCCACTGACTCCTCCATCTCAAAGTGCTTCCTCACTCTTCAAATTTCTCATAACACACTTTTCAGACACTGCCCTGTTGTACTTATTACATTCAGCATTGGATCAATCAACCTTAATCTTTCCCTTGAGTTTGGCTCCACATTTTCAGCTATTTGCTGGACAGAATCATAGAGTCCTACAAGGGACTCTAGAGTTCTCTGAATCCATTTCAACTTGGATATCTTCCTGGTACCTAAAATTCAACACAGAATTCATTATCACCTCCTTACCTCCAAACTGTTCCTCTTTCAATTTCCCTGTTCCTATTGGCAATAACACCATCTTGCCATAGATTCAGGTGAAAACTTGGCGTTATCTTCAATTCTTTTCTCTCTCCCACATCAATATATAGTCCAATCAGCTACCAAATTCTTTTGATTCTATATAAACCATATCTCTCAGCTGTTTTTTTCTTTCCATCCTCGTAGTTACCATTCTGCTTCAAGTGTTCATCATTTCTTTTTCGCATGACTATAAATTACATAAGCCACGAATGTAGCCATAGTTATGATGATAGTTTCTGGTTGCTCATATTTTGTAACCTAATAGAGAAGCAAAGATGTTCAAGCCCTGGGGACCAGTTTAAAGGGCACTGGATTTGGATTCATTGCATATGTGTGAGTCTTGCTTCTGCCTCATATTGACTGGCTGGCCTTAGACAATTTACTTAACCTCAGTCTCAGGTTCTTTATATACGAAATCAGGAGTTCAATGACATAAACTCATCGATCCCTTCAAGTTCTAACTCTGTAACACTTCAGTGTATTTTTAGAACAAAGGCAAACCAGTGCACAATTAAAAGTTAAAGTGAGGCTCCATTTCATCCACATTTACCAATATTCAATTGGAAGGGGCCAGAAATGGTGGCAAATGCCTCTAATCCTTCCTACTAGGAGAAGCTGAGGCTAATGGATTGCTTTAGTTCAGGAATTCTGAGTTGCAGTAGGGCAAAAATGGATTGAATGCTTGCACCATGTTCAGCACAAATATGGTGAGCCCTTAAGAGCTGGGCAGAGGGGATATCAGACTATATAAGGAAATTAGAACTGGCCCAGGTTGGAAAAATGGAAGGGGTTAGGTGACTGCTACACTTCCATTCTAGAGCAAATATGAAGGCCCACTCTCCCTCTCAAAAAATTAATTGAAAGGTTAATTTCCATGAAGATTGTCTTTAAATAGAATGTTTTCTTGCCCTATCCCCCGAATTCCACAACACTTATGAGAAGTTTCCTCTTTTCTATGTCATTTGAAATGATGCTGATCTGCCATTAGTTTCCAACACAAGAATCAGTTACTCTTCATGGATCTAGGAGGCATTATGGGAATGTTGGCTCCCCTGGAAAAGGAGGAGAGTCATCTTTATAATTAGCAAAACCAATGAGCCATCAAAACATGAGAGTTCATAAACAGAGTAGATTGAATTGCTGAGGTTATTGTAGAAAGTTGAAGAAGGATAATATCTAATAAAGGTATTAGGAGGAAATGAGAAGTGGACCAAAATGCTAAGTGGTCACTGGAGTAATGCTTAAAGAAAGACCTCTAGCTTTAATAACTATAGTTTGTACATTCTAAGCACAAAGTGGGAAAAGACTCAACCAGTAGGCTAAACAATGTATAATGAGATTATCTTCTCAGTAGGACTAGATAGGAGAGAACATTAAGGCAAATGAAATATTTTTCATCATCATTTTCACTGGGAAATGTGAAAATGGAGAAAGTCCATGGGGGGAGATATGGATATATTACTCAAAAAGTCCTTATCTCTTAGTCTGTACTGGGCTCTCTGATAACGTCCTGCCAATTCCTCTTTGCTTTTCTATCCCTCTACCTTTCTATTCAACCCACAGAATTACTGCCAGTGGTTAAAAAAAAAGAGAGAAGCTAAGTGGCTTGTTCAAGGACATAAATAGTTAAGTGGTTGAGCAGGGATTCGAACCCATATCCTTTGACAAATCCAACTCTCTTTTCACTGCCCTATGCTACCTAGGGATGGGAATGTTTCAAAAGATCCATGAGTTAAAAATAATGGATTTTTTGAAATATGTTCCTTCCTTCACCTGGGTAGATGACGGCTCCTTTCTACCTTTTAGTAAGCAGACTGTCTTCGTGAGTTGCCATGTCCAGAAAAATTTATCACTTGACTATAAGCTTCCTGGTAATGGACCTTTCCAAACTCAGTTATACAGGTCTTCAAATGACAAACAGTTCATTGCCAGAACCATACCTGAACAGACTATCTGGCTTGGGAGAACCTCTCAGAATTTCTGTTTCACTGTCTTAGACTTTGGCAATCTCCATACCAACATGAAACAGCAAGGGACTTTAGTGGACAAAGTTTATAGCATACAGTATATGCCTCAAATAGTCTTATTTTGTGCACTTTTTATTCCTACAATATAGTTTGGCAAGCCATCCTTGAAGGCACAGAGGGGCCATAGCAGATGTAGTACTGTACTTGAAGCCAGGAAGACTTCACTTGTAATCCTGCCTCAGATGCTATACTAGCTGTGGAAACTTGCCCTCACTTTGCCCTCTGGGTGTCTCAGTTTCTTCACCCATAAAATAAGAGGGTTGGACTCAGTGGCCTTAAGATCTCTTCTGGGTTTTAATCTATTATCCTGTCACATCTCTAAGTAGTTTACATCAATATGCTAAAGTCATCCCAACTGAGCATCTCTCATCCTTCAGGGATCTTAGTCTCTCTGTGAATGAAATCTAACCTGAGTAGACCCATACAGTTCAGAATACCAATACTTTTGGGTATAGGCAGAAGATAAACCAATAGCCTTGGAGATAATAGTTTGTAATTCAATAACCTAAAGAACCTGTTTTCTTAGAGCTGTTAGCTAAGACTTAGGACTGTGAAAAGTCTTAGCTAAGACTTAGGACTGGACTCTGGTGAAGTAACATTTTTTCCAAGTTCTAGACAAGCTTCCATATTTGATATGCCACATGGACTCTGGCTAGCTGGATCTTAAGAGATTCTCTCCTCTTCTGATGGTGCAGGTGTTGGCCATGTCTCTGACTCTCTCTTGCAATTTAACTGAAGTAATGAGTCCTACTATTCCATATCCTTTTTTTCTCTGTTCATGTATCTAAGTCATACATCAAGGAAATATGAGAAAACTGTTTTGGATTTGGGCGAGACATAGCACACTGTGATGGATGATAAATGGGAGGAAAGTAGATTAAATGTCAACTAGATTAAAAAGGTCTCAATAAGACATGGAGATAGACTTGAAAAAAAATAAAGGCAAACATGAACAATCAATTTTAATATAAATGAGTTTTATTAAATTGATGGCAAACCTTCATTATCATGAACCTTATTAATGAATATTTTCAATAATGCCTAAATCGCGGAAAATCAACATTTAGTTGGATCTGGAGCTGTAAGGGAACTTAGAGATCACTTTGTTCAATTGCTTTATTTTAATTATGATGAAACTAAGCCCCAGAGGCATAATTTGTGCAAGGATACATAGGACACAAGACACAAGGACACAAGAACAGAGCCAGGATTTGTACCCAGGCTCTTCGACTCCAAATCAGTTGGCCTTGAACTGCACCATGCTTCTCTAGTCTCATTCTACTGAAGAGTAAATGAAACTGTTCATACGACTTACTCAAAATCATCTAGTTAGTTAGTAGCACAGATAAATCTCAAACATGTAGCTCTTTATTTTTAGCAATTTTATATGACTGCTAATCTTGTAACATCACAGTATTCGAAGTTTAATCATTACAAGTAGTTTCAGTGGGCAATGGTGAGCTGCATGCTGGGTATCAAGAAGTAGTAGCATATTGCCACCAATGACTTTACATATGAGGAATGGCATAGAGTCTCATAGATGTATAGAAAAGGAGGTGAGTTGGTTAGGTAGCAAGACTGAGGAAGAACATGTGGACGACTAAAGTCCTCCACTGGTGCCCTTGAAATGGGAAAAGAGTCAGAAGAAAGCCTTCACTGTCCTGAATGCATCCTCAGTGGAACATTTGCAGAGAGACATGGACAAGGACTGGAAGAAATGGTGGAAGTGTGGTATATAGGCTTATAGTTTGAGAGCTGGAAGGGCTTTTGGGGGAAATAGAATTCAACCTCCTCATTTTGCAGATGAGTAAACTGAGGCAGAAAAAGACTAAGTGACTTGCCCAGGGTCATACAGCTAACATTTGAAGCAGCATTTGAACCCGAGTCTTCTTGATTTCAAGGCTAGGGTCCTATCCACTGAGTCATACTGACTCTAGATCAGTAGAGGGGATGCATGTAACTTTGCAATTGTGGATCCATTGACATCTCCAAGAGGATTAGAGAAACTTCAGGATAATATTGGGACTCTAAGTATTTGAACAACACCTGAATCCTTTCTGTTCCTTGATTTCAATGCTCTTAGTACTATCATTGTTTTTCATGTAAGTTCACTTGGAATCCTGGGTACTTCCCAGGACTGGCCTCCAAAGTTTAGAACAGAATAAAAAGACCATAAGACAAATTGATGAGAAGGGTGCAAGTCATAAGAAGGTCAGAGAAAGAGATGTAAGACTAAAAAAGTCAAGGGTAAATCTTAGGAAAGAAAGGAAAAAAGAAAAAAAAGACCTAGAGCTCTCATTAACCTGGGAGAAAAAACTTTCAGTGGAGAGAATGAAGGAAAGAAAACACTATGATTTCAGAAGAAAGTCCAGGCCAATGAGCATGTACCGCATTTAGACAAAATATGAAAGTATAAATTTTTTTTAAAACTCAAACCTTCCACGGAGGAAACTTCTTCTACCGATGTAGACCAGCACCTGCTCCATAATTTATAGTTCCAGCAGATAGTTGGTATAGAGTCAGGAATAGCTGAATTCAGACACTTACTAGCTCTGTGGAATCACTTAACCTTTGTCTGCTTCAGTTTTCTCCACTAAAAAAAAAATGGAAATTATAAGAGCACCTACTTCCTTGAGTTGATGTGGAGGTCAAATGAAATATTATGTATAAGATGCTTAGCTTAGCGCCTGGCACATAGTAGGTGCTCAATGTTGCTTGAAAACTCCTTGAGAGTGAGGACCATTTTGCTTGGCCATATTTGCATTCCTAGCATTTAACATCACACTGGCCTGGCACAGAGTGAATGCTTAATGCATGCTCCCGAGTACTGGATGAGAAATTGACAGCTTGAAAGATCCAAGTTCCATCTTTCCCTCAGTTGAGTATCTCCAATGTATCCTGCTTCTTTGTACGTAGCTATTTGCATGTTGGCTGTTGGCTCCCCCATTAGATTGTGAGCCTCCTGAGAGCAGGGTTTGTCCCTCGTCTTTCTTTATATGTGTAATACTTAGCACAGGCATGGAGTAGGCACTTAATAAATGTTTACTGAACAATTGACATGAAAAATCATGGACAATTTATGTATGCCAGGATATTATAATCATCCAGGACAGTCCTTTTTGAATCTGTCTTCTACACAACTGCTAAATGGCAATATCTTGAAATGGTTTTGTAAAGATTTTCATGAAAATAAATCTCATTTTCCCATAGAAACAGTTTAGTAATTGGGAGTTTTTTTTTCTCTAATCAAGGATCAGCATCAATTCAATTAGAGATCTGAAAAATAGCATTTCATAAAAGCTATAATAGCTCAAAAACATTATAATCACTTAACATATTAAAATTGTGCAACAAGTTCTGCAAAATGGAGAGAAATTCACTATATATATACATATATATTGATTATGTAAGTGGTTCCAGGGTATATAATAAAGCATATCGATAGAACATTAAAAAATAAGACTAGTTTGTCATAAAATTGGCTTAAAACTAATGTGCTAGCAAGGATATGCATTCATTAAATATTTACTTAATACAGTAATTTTGTTTGATCCTTGAGAATATAGAATGTCAATTTGGGTATTAGTGGGATAAAACATACTTCATACATATAAGTATCTTTAATATATGTTTTCTTTAATATATATATGTTAATTAATATATAAGTATCTTTAATTTTATATATATATGTAAACATGTTTAATTTTATCAATATGGACAGTCCCTCCATTGATGCAGATCACAGCTCCTCTGGTCTTCAAGAATTGCTGGGCTTGAGAGATTCATTAGTAGGACTTCTGGAGTTCTGTGTTCATTAGTATAGACAATGGTTGGACTAGATGGCCTCTGAAGTCCTTTTCCCTTCTAGATATATGATGCTGTAACTGTAGCTAAGGAACTGTTATATTTCATCTTTGTAAACACCAAGCAAATGTTTATTTTGTTGAATTTGTGGGAAACAAGATAGTTTTCTTTTCCACAGTCCTAGGTGATAAGGGTTGTGACCTAGCATGGACAGATTAGAGGTCAGAAACTAATATGCAGGCTCAAGGAGAAGCCTAGCGGAGAGGAAAAAGGAAAGTCACATGGCCAGAGGACAGTATTGTGGGAGACCCAAAGTTCAGAAAACAGTATAAGAAGCTCCATCTTTCTGAACATGTTGTAGTTGTTTTGTAACCTTACGGGGGAGGCTACACATTCATTCAGGGGGAATGGACGAAAGATTAATAAAGACTTTCCTGATTTCACAGCAGGTATTGTTTTTTGTTTAAGGTGAGCATGTTTCTCACTGTTGGGGGCTTGTTAGATGGGCTCATTACTAACAAAGTGAATAGAGAAACTTTCCCAGGGGACAGAAGATTCTTACTTAACTCTTGCCATTTTTCCTAGGAGGTAGTGGTGGTGGGGTCAGTGTAGATAACTCTTTAGATAATGAGAGACTGTGTGTGTGTGTGTTCATCCTTCGTTGCTGAAGAAGACCATGCCATCAGAGACATGATGACGTGACTTGCACTTGACTTTGTTTTGAGTGAGGGAAGGCTGTGCAGGTCACCAGCCTCACTTCTCCTCCAGAGCCATCTGAATCCAGTGACCAGATATTCATCAGGATGACTGGAGATGACCCAGGATGAGGCAGTTGGGGTTAAGTGACTTGCCCAAGATCACACAGCTAGTGAGTGTCAAGGGTCCAAGGGGAGATCTGAACTCAGGTCCTCCTGATTCCTGCACTGGTGCTTTATCCACTGCACCACCTAGCTGTATGGGAGACTGTAGTGGGGAGTAGAAAGAAGTTTGGAATCAGAGAACCTAGGTTCAAATGCCAATTCTGCCACTTTCTTCTACCTGTGTAACCTTGGGCAAATCATATAACCTCTGTGTGGTCCAGTTTCCTCATCTATGCTCCTGCTTTCTAACATTTTGTCCACTATGCCTGATATAAGGAAATTTATCAAGAGAAAATGGTATCAGTTCAGGCGTCCCTGGACAGTTGAGAAATCTGAGTTTCCCATATAGTATTACAGATTTAGATTTAGAAAGACCTTAGAGGTCATTCAAACTCACCCCCTCATTTTACAGATGAAGAAACTGAGGCACTTTCTGCTATTGGGACAGTGTTGAACAGTGAATGGTGAGGACAGGAACAATAAACAGAGTAGTACAAGAAAGCTCACCTCTGTGATGAAGCTGAACCTTTCTGCCAGAAAAAGGGAGAATTTGAACAATAAGAATGAAAAAGAGAGGTAAACTTTTGTTAATGACAAAGAAATCTTTGCCTCATTATAGTTCCAGGCCAAGAATGTCATATTACTGAGTGCCAAAGAGCCCCTCTGAGATTTAGTCGTAAGGGATAAAGTAGAAATGCCCTTGTCTTTATCTGAAACTACAGTCCCGTCTACCATCAGCCATTGATTTAAGTTCTATAAGATTTTTTTTCATTGTTTCTGTTGAGCCATGCACATGTCTTTCTTGGTCTTCCTTGTCACTAATACAATTTTCAAAACTAGTAACTGGAGTGAGGGGGTATAGTCAGTGGGGACCATGCCTCTCTTTGAAAACACCCACTTACCCTGTGTTAGTTACCATTTTAAGTGTTGTATGGTGGAAGGAGTATTAGCCCGGCTATTAGGAGATTTGACTTCTAGATGTGATACTTCTGATCACTAATTTACGATCTGACCTTGGCTATCAGTGTTCTCCATTTCTTTGGCTGTAAAATGGCACTGGTACATGTATGTGCAAAAGTTTGTTGATTAACCAAACTCCTTGACCCCAGTTACCTAATCTACAGAATAAGGGAGTTGGACTTCATAGCCTTCTAAGGGCCCTTTTCTGACCCTATGATCCTGATATCTCTAAGTTCCCCTCAACTCAGACATATATGATAGCAAATTGACCTACTTAATTAAGTCCATGGACCATTTTGCTTCTGTGACTCCGGGTTGGATGCATTGTGCTGAAGTTCCTTAGATATTCTACTTGCCTCTTTATTTGACTAAAATCTGATTGGATTTTCTTATCATTTTTATTTGTATTTTAGTTTGTCCTGTTGTTGTATCAACTACATCTATATTATAATTGTACATTTAATCAATTCAACTCAGAAAAGACTAATGCAGTTCCAGTTATCTGAGCCAGGAAAAGGAGAGTTGATTTGGGAGTAAACAAATAGATGTCTTTAAAGAGAGGCCAGTGGGAGAAATTCAGTGAGTCACTATATAATAGGGTTTCTTTTTGTTCAATATTAAATTCGTGCCTTAACTTTAATGTCCTCTTGCAATTAAGAGATAGAGAGACAGAGAGAGAAAGAGAGGGTGAAAGAAGGAGAGAGAAAAGGGGAAGGAGAGGGAGAGGAAGGGAAAGAAGGAAGGAGAGAGAGAGAGAGAGAGAGAGAGAGAGAGAGAGAGAGAGAGAGAGAGAGAGAGAGAGAGAGAGAGAGAGAGAGAAGAAAGAGAGAGAGGGAGAGAGAGAGAAGGAAAACCCCTCTTTAAATAATCCTCCTTGGCTTAGCAAGATGATTTTGGTTTTAAAAAAAGTCACTTTCTTTCTGAGTTTTCTGAGTCATTCCTCTGACTCACTAGATTGGCTTTGCTGAGTGAGTCATCCAACATTTTCTGAGAATAAGGTTGCCTGCTCATCTATCACTATTTTCTCTGCAGTGTGCGAGAGAGAGAGAGAGAGAGAGAGAGAGAGAGAGAGAGAGAGAGAGAGAGAGAGAGAGAGAGAGAGAGAGAGAGATGGAATTGATGGCAGAGATTACCAGAAAATTGGGAAAACTGGGAAAACAGTCCCAGTACAGTGAGTTAGATGAGTTAGTACTCCCCTTCCATCATGAAAAGAGTGAAGGATTTGATCAGTTACAGAAATATTACTCTAGTAGGGATAGTCAGATTGCTCATAGTGCATATTTTTCTCATCTTATATAATTCCCAACCAAGAATATGAGAAATAAACTTTCCCTATATATTGGGATTTTCTTTTCTCCCTCTAAATGGAGCCATATGAATAACAAATTGCCATTTTTTAATTGAAATGTACCAAGCAGAAATTAGTGCTTTTCTACTGTGTAGTAGCAATGTTTGCCTGAGTAACATGATTGAACATAGCCCTTGGAGTCTCTGAAGATGGAACTCCATGAACATTATAAAGGATGTAAAGTGAAGGAATAATTCTGCTTTATAATATTTCTGAAAGCTTTCTTGTCTTTGTAGGTTTTCTCATACTTAACTAATCAGTTAAGAGATAAAGCATTTTTAAGTGCCTACCATATGCTTGGCCAGTGTTTGGCAAACTATTGCCCAGGGATTGGGTTTATAATTCTTTTTGAATGGTCCCTAAGCTAAGAATAGTTTTTGTTTTTTTAAGTAAAAACTCTATTTGAAAATATAAAAATCATAAATATAATAAAATTTTATTTAAAAAATGTAAAAGTCATCCTTAGCTTGCTGGCTTTGCAAAAATAGGTGGTATTGAGGGAGTAGTTTGCCAACCTACGTGCCAGCCCTTCAAGATCAAAGAAAAAAATGAAATAATCCTTGTGTTCAAGAAGCTTCTTTTGGGGAAAACAACATGTACATTTTAAGAACATATTAAATATTTACAAAGTAAATGGTAGGTAATTTTGGCATTTGTGGGAGTTGGCTTTACAGTCTGGGGGAATCAGGAAAAGCCTCATGCAGGAGGTAGTATTTCAGCAGATTTTTGAAAGAAAGTAGGGATTCTTACATGTGGATGAAAGTGTGCAGGAATAAATACATTGCTCTGCCTAACTATGCTATCATTTGTTTCCTTTACTGTAAAGAATTGGGACCTTGGCCTACATTTTGGCTCATGCCAAAATGGCCCTTGAGTAAGTCACTTTTTTATTTCTGTCTTAATTACCATCTCTAAGAGAGAGCTTATAAAACCTGTTGCTTGCCACACATTAAGATTGTGGGAAATGACTGAACCAATTTTGTACAGTGCTTTGAGATCACAAGTATGTGATTTCTGCCTTCTGGACCAGGACAGCAAATAAAACCTAGTCTACCCAAGGTTAGTGCATGAGATTATGGCAAGAGGTGGATTTCCATTAAATACAAGATAATTTACTTACAAAAGGAAGTAACAGTGGAAAGGGCACAAAAGTTTGGGTGGGAAGGCTTGTATTTGAGTCTTACCCCTACACGCCATTTATATGAAGTCATTTAAAATTCTTCTGACTGGCCTCCATATCCGTATGATGTAACTCTTGTTGTGTTAGACTACTGGGCTTAGAGTTAAGAATCTCACTTCTAACATTTATTAGCTTTGTGACCCTTAACTGCGAAAAGACCTAGAGATTTTAGGAGACAGAGATGAGGAAAGAACAAGTGTATTTTAGGTATTGGGGAAAATTTTGCAAAGGCACAATGGTGAGAGATGGGTTTCTGCACAGGAAAGAGCCTGACCAAAGAGTGTATGATAGTGAAAAAAAAAATAATGAACTTGGAAGGTAGATTGAACTAGACTGAGGAGAGTTCTAATGGCCAAGCAGAAGAATTTGTATTTTTTGCTAGAGATTGAAGGGTTCTATTGGAATTTTTTGAGCAGAGGAGTGATATGGTCTACCCCAGCCTTTAGGAGTATCATTTTGGCAGCTGTTTAGGGCATAGATTGGAGATGGGAGGGTGTTGAGGCAGAAAGAACAGATAGGAGGCTATTGCAGTATTCCTATTGGACTACTAAAGTATAGGCATAAGTAAAGAGAAGAAGAAGGATGCAGATGGTGCCATGGAGGTAGAATTGAAAAGAGTTGGCAACTGGTTGGTTATGGTGAGTAGGAGAGAAGACTCAGTTTATGAACATGGATGATTGGAGGAATAATGATGAAATAGGGAAATTCAAAAGAAGATGGATGTGGGAAGAAAGATAACAAGCTCTTTATTAAACAGGTGGGTAGGTGGCAAAGTAGAGAGAGTAATGCAGGGAGCAGAGCTAAAATGGCAAAGTAAAAGCAGGGTCTTGCCATAGCTCTCCTCCCAAACCCCTCCAAATACCTGTAAAAAATGGCTAAACAAATTTGAACCCACAAAAAGACAGAGTGAAACAAATCTCTATCCCAAGACAGCCTGGAAGGTTGACAGGAAAGGTCTGTTGTACCAGACTGAGAAAGGAGCACAGTCCATTGTAGGCTGTGCCAGCACAGACCCCCTCCCAGCAAACCTGGAGCAGGCCTCTAAGGACTGAATTACTAGCAACTATAGTGGTTTTCAGGCTTCTCAACTCACAAACACCAAAGACAACTTAGAAGGTCAGTGGAAAGGGTTTGTTAGACCTGGTTGAGAGAGGAGTGCAGACCAGCCCCAGCCCCAGCAAACCAAGAGCAGGCCTGGGGAGTGACTGAATCAGCAGTGGTGAATGGTAGCAGTGGCTGTTTCTGGAGCTCCAGATAGTAAGGGGATCAAACAATTGTTCAGAAGGAGATTATAGGGGTCTCCTTGATGGCACTGAGGCAAGATTCTGTTGCTTTGCCCACACTTGGATCTGGGTTGCAGTGTTGGGGTGAGAAGGAGCACGGGCACAGCAGAGTTAGTGGCAGCAGTGGAGAGGAGACCCTCCTCACAATTACAGGGCAGAAAAAGAGTACTTATTGTCACACAGACCAAAGCAGAGACCAGGAGAGAACACCTCCCCTTTGGTCATACCGCCTTGGAAGAACTGAAAACTTACTGACAAACTCCCTAGAAATATCTCTGAAAACAGCTACACAAAACCCCTGAAGCCTGAGACAGTGCGCTTTCCATACTAGAAGCAGAGCCCTGCATTAAGAAAGAATTAAAAAGTCAAGAAATAGGTTGAGAAAATGAGCAAACAATGGAAAAAGTCTCACACTATAGAATCTTACTTTGGCAACAAAGAAGACCAAAACACACACTTCGAAGAAGACAACAAATTCAAAGCATCTACATCCAAAGCCTCCAAGAAAACCTGAATTGTTTGCAGGCCATGGAAGAGCTCAAAAAGAATTGTGAAAATGAAATGAGAGAGGTAGAGGAAAAACTGGGAAGAGAAATGAGAGTGATGCAAGAAAGTGAAAAATGAGTCAACAGCTTGGTAAAGGAGACACAAAAAATACTGAAGAAAAAGACAGTAATGAAGTTAGAGTCAGGAAGGTCTGAGAGTAAATCCTGTTTTAATCACTTATTAGCTACCTCGCTCTGGTTAATAAGTCCATTAACCTCTCTCAGCCTCAGTTTCCTCACCTGTAAAATGTTGCTAAAAATAGCACCAACCTTATAAGGTTGTACCAAATGGGGTAATGTATGTTAAGCATGTATGTAGCACTTTGCAGACCTCACAGTGCTACATCAGTATTTTTTATTGCTGCTATTATCATTTTGAGGTAGCTGTTACCTTTTCAATGAAAAGAATAAAATAGAATAAACACATAAGACTACCTACCCCTCCAAGTTGTGAGAATTGTTTGTAAATCAAAGGCTTTAGAAATGGTATTAGTTACAATCATTTGTTTTATATATATATACATATATATATATATATATATATACATATACATGGAGAGGGAGAGAGAGAGAGAGACAGAGACAGAGAAAGAGAGAGAGAGAGAGCAAGCTGAACACATTCTGACTGTGTGAGCCTGGACAAACATTTAACCTCTCAATGCTTTAGGTAATTTTCTAAGACTATAAATTGCAGAGAAGGTACCAACCTGTATTGGTAAGGGAGTTTCTTCCTTAGAGGTCTAATGCCCATCCTTTTATCATGATTTTGATCCCCATTTTACAGTTGAAGAAACTAAGGCACAGAAAGGTCATCAAACTGGCAACTGTAACTTGAAAATATTAATATTGTCACAGAAATTTCTTTTTCAGTTTTTCTGATGAGAAATGATTTCCCTGCAATAGACTTCTATGCCTATTTTTAGCATCCTTTGTTTCTTTAGCAGAGGAAGAAACTCTGGGCTATGGAGCTAGCAAATATTAACCATAGGAAGTCATGGAGCGATTTATTAGAATGCAATTTCAATGTTTGTTTAGGCAACAGCATATGTACGTGTATTCTGAGGCTGAAAATAGTGAGAGGTGTACTTGAAATCAAAGTCTAGCATTTTATTTTCTAAGTCTAGCTTCCTTCCTTTCTTTATATACTCAATAATTAATTTCCAATGACTATAGTTTGTTGTTAGCTTGGTCTGGCTTTCACTTTCTAGCTAGTCGGTTTTATTTAGCTGTCCCCTTAATTCTGGATCACTCTAATAACTTCTGTCATAAGAAACTAGTTTGATTAAGGATGATTAATTAAATTAGTTAATTAATATTAATCTTAATATAACTGTGATTACAGTATTTATTGAGTACTTCTTGTACACCCAGAAGGGTATGAGAAGGAGAATGGAGGGCTGGATTGAGTTCCTCAGCTCAGTGAACCTGGTATATCAGGGGTGGGAAGGTGAGATCCTTTTATTCTTTCTCCATGTTAAGATAGTCTACTGAATGAGAGGTGGAGAAGAGTAGGGGTTGGGGGGCCATGGCCATTTGTATTCATCCTCTTGGCCCAGTGAATACACAATGAGCAAGGATTATATTTGCATACTTTCCCTGCTTTTTCTGAAGATTTTTCTGCATGGATTTCTCCTTTTTTCTTCTATCTTAAAAATACCTTTCTTTTCTTGTATTATACTTGTCACCGTGCAGGTAAATGCACAGTTCGTAAGCTAATAGAATAGTGTGGTTCTGTGTTCATATCTTGTCTCTGACACTATGTGACCTTGGGAAAGTCTCTTTATTTCTATTTATATCTGTAGCCTGAAGGAGTTGGGCTGGATAGTTTCTGAAGTTCCTTTCAGTCTAGATCTGTGAAAAGTCGATGACTGTAAGGTTTTTGCGGTCAAGAGCTGCAATTATTCTTCTTTGTAATCAGTGGCTCAGTAACCATTTACTAAGTGCCTACTATGTGCTAGGCACCGTGCTAAGTGGGCTAAACACTTTGTAAATATTATATATATTTAATGTTTGTTATATTGAAATGAGAGAACTTTCCCAGAGGAGAGGATATTGCCTTACTCTTAACCCCTTCCATTTCCCTGGGTGGTGTTGGGGATTGGGGAATGGCTATCAGATAATGGGAGACTGAACCAGCACACTTAAAGCCTATGTAGTGTTTAGAGACCCATGTCATACACAAGGTCCCAGAAAGCTAAGATAAGTTGGAGGTGCTGTGTGGGGCAGAACCATTGGTTTGCTGATTGACCCAGCAGAGAGCAGTAAGGTCAATCATCTCTACTCCATTTGGACATTGCTTAATTTCTGTTGAGTATCTCCAGTGGTTCCTAGCTATAGTGTTTACTGAGCTGTCCTACGTTACCGGTCTTTTGTTATTCAGTTCCTTCAGGCCTTCTCTTCTCTGTGCTATCATCTGCAGAGGCTACAGCCACAAATAAGGAGGGTTAGTCTTTTTTACATCACCTATTAACGAGACTATGAGAGCTGCACTCAGTCATGGAGATAGCTTCAGAAGTCTTTAGTGTGGAATTGTCTGTCATTTTGAAAGACTTTTCTCTGTTTGCTTCTTCAAGGCCCTGGCCTCAGTCAACTATATGACTATGAGTTAGAAAATTTCTTTAAAAGATCTTGAAAAATCTATGATTCTCAATCATCTGTGTCCTTCAAGTCATTTCAAGGGCATTTCCACTCAAGAAAAATGCAAAAAGACATGTATTGATAAAGTGATATAGTTCCCCTCAGCCTCTCATGAGAGTCTTGTTGGCACTGCAAACAAATCTAAAAGCAAGGCATAAAGGGCTAGGTGAAGCTATTGCAGTTATCAGCCTCTGCCTTAGAGCCTTTGTTCTATATCAATGTATTTATAAAGTATACCAACCTAACAATAAAAGTTCTGGCCTTTGTTCAATATTTTTGTTGAAATAGACACCCAAAGTGCGGAGGGGTGAAGATAGGAAGGAAGGTCCATTCTTGCATGGAAGTCAAAAGGCATTCATAATAATGATGATCTATAATATTAAAAGTAATGATGATACAATAATATTAAAATAACTCACATATGTGTGTATATCTCTATCACTTTAATGTCTGCAGAGCTCTTTATGTACATGAGGATTCATCCTCATTTTATTATTTATTATTTTACTATTTTCACTGTGTCTTGCTCAACGTCACACAGCTAATAAGATTTATAGGTGGAACTTGAACCTTGGCCTCCTGGACTCCAAATCCAGTATTTGATCTATTACAAATGAGTCTAGGTTACTGGGGGGTGGATGAGTGTGTGTGTGCATGTGTGTGCATGCATGCATGTGGGAGTGTGTGTGTGAGTGTGTGTGTGTGTGTGTGTGTGTGTGTGTGTGTGTGTGTGTGTGTGTGTGCTGAGGAGGACAGTGGTAGCAAATGAATTAGGACCAATGCCTGAGAGGCTGATGGTAAAAAATTTTGCACCCAGGCTGCCAACTGTTCTACTGTCATCGAGTGTGTCACAACATCGTATTTATGATCACCAAACCCCTTTGCCTCTTTGACTGGAGGGAGGGACCGTGCATAAATGTAGTTTTCATGGAGGATTGGCACCTCTGCTGTGAGAGTTTGTCAGTCCTTTTCAGGGCTGCTCATCTACCTTTGCTGTTCATCACGCACTCAACACTCACCTGTGGCTCCTAGAAGCTATAGCTTATGCGGCAGCCACATCCTGGTAAATTGTCTTGGCGGATGGGCTAAACCACTTTGAGAGAAACTGACAAGCTTCAGACCTGTTGGTAAGATAGGGGGATGTCTACCCCAGGCACGTGAAGACTTTCCACAGCAGAATGGGCAGCTGAGAACAGTTTGTTCCAATGGCCATGAAAGTGGCTGAAGTAGATGCTTTGGAGGGCTAAGAGCTTGGCCAGACATCAAAGACTCTAAGGTCATATACTGCATCTTGGGCCATCACCACTCATCCTGACTTATGTCTTACCACTGAACTCTGAGGACCCTGGGAGAGAGTGAGGCCGGTGACTTTGTGCAACTCTGCTTCACTTAAATACAATTCACGCACAAGTCAAGACATCACTCTTTATTGTCATTAGTCCTCTTTGAAATGAAGGATGAACAACTATTTCATATTTCCCTCTAGTTTATATATTCCATGATAGTAGATAATTTTTATTTGTGTTTGCATCTCCCCCTGAAGCTTGGTACAAATTTCTAGGCAAAGTGGGGGATTAAGAAATGTTAATTTAAAGCCTTGGTGACAGAGGGAGGGAGTGGGGGGCGGGTAAGAGAGAGAGAGAGACTGAGACAGAGAGACAGAGACAGAGATACACACACAGAGACAGAGAGAGACAGAGACAGAGAGAGAGACACACACACACAGAGACAGAGAGAGAGAAAGCATGAATGTGCCAGCATTCAAATAAACATAGGGAAAAATTCTTACAAAATGTCATTGATTTTGTGTTTCAATAACTAGCGTTGCCACAGTTTCTACCATATTTCATTATGGGTTAAATAGATGGGTCTTTGTGGGCTACTTTCAGAGCTCAAAACAGTGATAATGACATTGTTTTAGTGGGGAAATGTGTTCTAAAAGAAACAGCTAGATGACACAGTGGATGGTGCTCTGTTCCCAGAATAATGAAGACCCAAGTTCAAAATTGACCCCAAGCACTTACTAGCTGTATGACTCTGGGCAAGTCACTTACCTTCTGTCTGCCTCAGTTTTCTCATCTGTAAATAAGGAAAATAATAGCACTTACCTCTCATGGTTGTGAAAATCAAATGAGAAAATATTTATGAAGGATTTTGCATAGTGCCTGGTGAATAGTGGGCACTTAATAGTTGTTATTATTATTGTTACCAAAAACTTATAAATGAATTATTAGAATGTTTATAAAGTGGACACTTCCTATATTCTCCAGTTTGCATCCTTTGCTCTATTCTGAATAGTTTACCAACTTTCTTTATACACATACTACCCCTCTTTCTGCGTCTGCTTTGTTTTCTGCTACTGTTTCTGTGCTCTGAAATTCCAAGTCCCGGATCCTTCAAGGCCTAGCTGAAACTGTACCTCTCCTGGGAGCTCTAATCAATTTAAGCTCTCCCTCTCTATTCTTTCTGCTATGCATTATCTCTATTGCACAAATGTTGCCTTCCTTATATGCAGACAGTCTCCAGTTCATGGATGTGCTCTTTGGTTTGGGTTCTATTTTTTTTATGACCTTGGCCAAGTAACAACATTTTTGTGCTTCAGTTTCTTATCTATTGATTAATTGAAAGTAGAATATAAGCCTTTTGAGGGCAGGGCTTGGTTTTTATTTGGTTTTTAATTTTCTTTTTTTTTTTTATCTCTAGGGCTCAGCCCAGTACCTTCATATAGCATATGCTTAACAGATGTTTATTGAATTGAATTTGATTAAAATTCGATTAATTCCTGAAAAATCTTGGAATACTTCTTGAGGTATCTGGAGATATTTTGGGCTACCCTAAAGCCAGAGTTGGGAAAATCCATTTTAGAAAAGTATTAGATTTACTTTTTCAAAGGACAATGTTTAAAACTTTTTAGATGGAATCACACATAGCATGGAAGAGCAGACCTGACACTGCTGGGCAAGTTAAAAATATTTTGTGTCATGTCTTATTCATGAAAGAGACTTTCAAGCGTACAATATCAATTTTTCATCACCTTCTACATGGAAGAGGTTTCACATATGAGTTTGGGAAGGCTTGCTTGGTGAAGGTGAATAAAGCATTTAAATTGCCTTTGATAATGTCACTTTGAAACCACAAAAGAACTTTGCCATTCATTGGTATTTTCTTTGAAATGCTAGAAAGACTCAGTACCTCCTCTAGGGAATGGTGACCCTTGGCCCAGAATGTCTTTCTGGAAATTTTGAAACCATGTTTTCTTTGTGGTAGACAATAGATAGATCAGCATGTCATTCAAAATGGCAGTGTAGTTGAAAGAGGGCTTGATTTGGAGTGAGGAGTTTGAGTCTTAGCTCTGCTATTTGCTTTGAGACTTGGGAAAGTCACAACTTATACTTAGTTTGTTGCGTTGTTCAGTTGTTTTAGTCATGTCCAACTCTTTGTGACCCCATTTAGGGTTTTCTTGGCAAAGAAACTGGAGTAGTTTGCCATTTAATAGATGGGGGAACTGAGGCAAACAGAGTGAAATGACTTGCCCAGGGTCATACAACTAGCAAGTATCTGAAGCTGGATTTGAACTCATGAAGATAAGTCTTCCTGACTTCGGAGTGGGCGCTCTATCCATTCTGGTGCCACCTAGGCATTACCAGATATCTCTTCTTAGACCTACCTTCACAAGATTGTTGTGAGGCTCATGTGTAATGATGAATATGAAAGTTCATTGCAATCAATAAAACAATTTATAATGTGTCTTTTTCAAAGAAAACCACCAATAACTTTAATGAGAGCCTCAATTTCTCATTCTCCCTGATTAGAAATGTTGAAGGAGGTCCT
Source organism: Notamacropus eugenii (assembly GCF_028372415.1). Lineage (NCBI taxonomy): Eukaryota > Metazoa > Chordata > Mammalia > Diprotodontia > Macropodidae > Notamacropus > Notamacropus eugenii. The sequence continues at coordinate 66,124,308 of NC_092874.1, forward strand.
CTAAGAAGCCTATTCCAGAATACATGTTTTGGTTTGCTATCTCATACTTATCAGGTAATTTGACAAGATCAGAAATCCTGCCTGCCTGACAATATTATTTTTAGAAATGATACTTTAATCCAGCAAAAAAAAAATGCTGATCTGTTCTTAGACATGATACACAAATGACATTTAAAACCTTTGGATCAATTAGAGGAAAGGAAAGTACTTATATGTAGATCTTGGAAGAAAGGGATACACTGTCTGCACTCTGCTGGTAGAATTAATATTGTTCTTATCCTCCATTAGATTATAAGCCCATTAAGGGTAGAGACTTATCTTTTTGCTCATACGTATACCTCCAATGCTTAGCACAGTGCTGGACACATAGGAAGCACTGTAGAGCTGAAAGTGACCTTAGAGAGCACTAAGTCTACCTTCTTAATTTCAAGATGAGGAAACAGAGACCCAGAGAGGGTCTGCTCTCTTGTGCAGTTAGATTTGTCCATGGTCACATGGATGATAAATTCAAATAGACATCTTTTGACTCCAAATCCAATTGTCCAGCACTTTAAAGACCATATCATCTAACTGTCCCATCTATATATCTTGCCTTACCTATATATCTTATCTATATACATACCTTACACAAGCACATATAGCTGGTGAGAAACTATTGTACCCCTCAAAAAATCTTGTAATTGACAAATGAAAGGGGCATTAGACTCTGGTATTTTGTATGAACTCAATACATCTGAGATCTGGAATGAGACCGAATCATCCCATAAGAATTCCTCATCTTTTGTAGATTAACGCTCATTTGGTATGGTATTCATTTGACAATTGTGTGGTAGAATGGATAGAGTACTCTGACCGAAATCAGGAAATGGGGGTTCAGATTCTGATTTTGGCACTTACTGTATGACCTTGAGCAAATGGTTTAAATTTCTATTTATCTCAGGCTATTCCATAGGATTTATGTACTACATCTTGGATGGGTTGCAACATAAATTGGTGAAAAAGAGTTTCATTTTGGAAATTAACTGCGCTAATGAAATCACAGAGCCTTTACATATTTTCCTATTAGTTTGGATCATTTGCGAAATATTGAATTAGCTTAAATAGTAATTGACTATAATGGAATTATAGCACTAACCAATTATAATACTTTGGACATTAAGGAATTTAGTAAAGATAAAAATTTTAGAAGTAAGGTCTAAGACTATCCTATTTTTGATGATGCAATAATTGACAAGTAAAAGGAACTTTCCTTTTCTGAAATGGAAGACATGGAAGCACAGAAATATTGAGTAATTTGGTCCAGGTTAAGGATTAAAATAGAGAAAGAGCCAGGAATAAATTGTAGACATCTAAACTTTCTTACCTGTGGCTCATCTTTTAACCCAGCTCTCAAAGCACTTTATAAATGAGAACAAATATGCAGAATTGGCGCAGGTGGCTGCATATAGGATATGGAATGATGGACACTGGTTCTGGATTGGTTCTGCCCCTATCTGCATGGGAACTGGAATTCCCAGGTAGGAGTCATTCTCTTGAAGGTAAAGCACTGAAAGACTTTCCTAGAATGTTTCTATTGGGATTATAGGTTAACATTTTAGCATGATTTAGTATATTAAGTTACTAGAAAATAAAAGCCTTGTCAGAATAGGACATAGAATTGGTAAGTTTTGATGGGAATTGGGAGGGCTCATGCAAATGTTAATGGGTTAACTAGAGAGAGTAGGTAGGAATGGTTCCCTGGGGGCCACAGAAGGTGCTGGACTCTGTCAGAAATATCTGTGTCGAGGGGAATGTGGTAGTTACAGGCAGTGCTGAAAATGAAGAAGGATAAATGGGCACCAAAAGCAAATATTACCAATTTTCTAGTTGTGCCTAAGGCCAGCCATCTCTCTATTATGCTTGCTTTTGGATTTTTTCGATTTACTGCTCTTTTCCATATTAAGCAATCCAGTTCCACTACCAACAGGTCCTTTTCTTTCATCCTTTCCTTATGAGTATCATGTATGAGGTCTAAGCTGGGAAGAGAAAGAAAAAGAAAAGAAAGGAAAAAAGGATAAGGAAAAGAGACCAGGAAAGGGAGACAGCAAAATTTGTTCTTATGAGCATTTGGATCTGGCACTCACTAACTCACACCAAAAATAAATAAACAAACAAACAAACAAATAAATAAATGATCTGGCACACCATTTTCCCATTGTCTGTCCAACCTCTGTTTCTGACTGTAATCCAGTTTAGATGCAGTCTTCCTTTTATTTTAAAAATATGCTGAATCCTTGATTCAAAGTCATCCACATGGCTGAATTCTGCCAACTCATTGAATTCTTCCTTGGCCCTTAACTATTTGCTAATATAATGGCCCACAAACGTCTAACACAGTGCTGTGCTAGGCAGCATTTCAGTCATCAGCTCTACCAGGGCCAAGGAAGTACCTCACAGGGGAACAGTTGAGTTAAATGGTTCATACAAGGCTGGCTCTGCTTGCTTTCCCCCATGGAATGACTTCACTGCCTTACCACCCAGGTGAAATAAAATCTCTCCATCTGCATTTGCATTGAATTTTGAAGGATGGTGGGGGGAAGTTGGGATTTATGAATCTGTAGGATGGAAAGCCAGAACAGGGAATATGGGTCATATTTTAAATTAGCACTGAATATTTTATAGTTATTACTATCGATATGGGAGTTAATCGCCTATATGTTTCATTTTTAACTACAGAGTTTACCTGAAAGCTGAAAAGTTGACAAAATTGCAAAAAAGATGGGAGGGAGACAAATAAGTTGGAGGATAGAAATCAAATTTAAATTCAGAATGCCCTGACATACTGTTGGGAAAAGAAAGTGACATTGATACAGTGATAATGTCATTAGGAAGAAGACAGATCTTTTAAAAGTTTATTTTGTGTCATCTTGAATATTTTAAGCTGTTATGGAAAGGTCTTCTCTGGTTTTAGAATTAGGGCATCAGACTAATCAAACAATTTGATTAACAAAGGACTACTATACGTGTTAAACATGTTAAATATTTTCAAACAATTAGAATACCGGATTATGTTGGTTCATATCATATATGGCTTTACTTTAGATGTTGGTTTATCTCTAGTGCTCACCTGTTCACCACCAATGCCAGCCACTAATGTCATCCATTTAAATACTTTCTTCCTGTGCTTGTTACTATACTTTATTGGCCACCAGGCCATGCTTGCATCTTTCTCACTAGTTTTAGCACCTGTCTCACAGTCTTTCTCCTTGCTCAAGTCCATTGCCATCATCTTTGGGACATCAACATTCATATTGATGACCATTCTAATGACCAGTTCAAATATTTTGTCAACTCAGTTCTTACCTATTTCAGCCATATACCAGCATGCACACACCTTAGACTTCAATATAAATCTTCACCCCTCTTAGTTCAGTTGGCTTCTTCCAATACCACTCTACTACTCTCAAAGGTAATCTGTGGTATCCTAACCAACAAATCAAACGCCCATTTTAGAACTCCATTCTCCTTGATATCTTCTGTAGTATTTGGCTTGGCCACATCTTCTTGGATCCTCTCTTATTTGCTTTCAGAGACATCCCATTCTTTTGATACTGTATCTATCACTCTAACCATTTCCCTGGCTCCTCATCTTCATTCAAACCTCTTAAGGTGGATATTCCTCTAAGACTCTGTCCTTGCTTTTTTCTCTTTCTACTCTCCCTCCTTTTGCAATGTCATTACTCTTATGGCATTAACTTCAGATACCTCCCATATCTTCATCTCTAATGTTTCTCTTTCTTCTGAGGTCCATATCCACATCTCCAACTGTCTAGGGGATATGTTCACTAGGATGGAGTTTATTATCTTTTCCACTAAAGGGGAAAGATAATATCACTCCTCTTTCTTACAACTAATTCTGTCATTGGCACTCCCAATCTCCCATATTTGAAGCCTCAGCAGTATAGTTGACTCATCTCTCTCTTGCCTTTTATTTCCAAGTCCTGTTGATTCTGTCTTTGCAATTATCTATCCCTCCCCATCTCCACCCCCTCATCCCTTGTCATCACCCTACTTAAGGTTCATTACTAACTGTCTGGACTATGGAAATAACCTTCTCAGTGTTCTTACTTCTACTATGTATTCTTCTGATCTCTCCAATTCATATTTCCTTCTCACTTCTGCTACCTGGTTTTCTGGTTTCCTTCAAGTCTCACTTTAAGTACCACCTTCAGCATGAAGCCTTCTCCAGGTCCCATTAATGATAGTGCCTTTCTGCTGTGATTCTCTTCCTTCCATCTACCTGTGTATATTGTGCGTGTGTTCATAGTTGTTCTCATGTTGTCTAGCCCATCAGAATGTGAGTGCTTTAAGGGCAGGTATCATTTTCGCCTTTCTTTGTTTTTGTACTGCTTTATATAGCAGGTACTTAATAACTAGTGACTGATTATTGGTGCCAGTCAAATCTTTCTCATTCTCAAACCTGCTCGTTTCATGGCCTTGCTTAAAAATCTTTACGGGTTCCCTATTACCTTATAAATAAAACTCTAAATCATTTGCTTGACATTTAAGGGCATCTAGTATATTGTAATGCCTTACTTTTCCAGCCTGATCTGACACATCCTGTGCTGCCATCAAACTGTTTTACTTTTTGTTCCCTGTACTTTCTGGCCTCCATGCTTTTGTTCACACTGCTCCCTAAGCCTGGTTTGTATAAATTCTCCTTTTGCCTATTTTTCTTAACGTCACCTTTTCCATAAAGACTTGTTGGATCTTCCTTGTCCCCTTCCTTCATTGAAGTCCATTGTTTTGCCTTCTCTAATGCACTTATTGTGCAATATCTTTAACTATGTTTGTGTCTTATTTCCCTACCAGACTACATACTCCATGCGGGAAAAGAACAACGTGTTTTGTGGACTTCGTATTTCCTCTAATACCTAGCATGGTATTCTGCATTTTTGAATTCTGTTGTCATCTTATACATGAATTATAATTGATTGTGCACTTAGGACAGTTTAACATATAGGATATTTCATCATAGCTAAGTAAAAAATAGTAGAAAGGTATTTAAACACTTAAATGCTTGAGGTGAAAACCGACCAATACCCTCCAGTCCTGGGAAACCAGATGTCTTATACTTTGGGTTGCATTCAGGGAGGTCTGTGCAATGAGAGAAAACTTGGTTTCTCTGGAATGTTTGCTTTCAAGGACCAGCCTGCATTTCAGGGATAGAATAGTATAACCTGGAACTCTTGAGAAAAAGACCTTCACACTGAGTCCTTCCTAAGTGAAACCACGTTCAACATATAGTACTGGAGTCTGGGTTGTCTAACATGTGAATGGTGTACTCCATGAAAAACTTTAAGGGAATGTCAATCCTTTGTTGGACTGACATTATATAAGGGGCTAAAGATTGACAGTTAAAATACTGGCTCCCTCCAAGCACAGAGTGACCTCCATGCCTTCTTCTAGTGCTTAGCATGGTGCCTGGAACATAGTAGATGCTTAATAATAAGTAGGCTTTTGTTGCCTTGACAACTTTTTGGTGATTCCAGAGTCATGTGTTGCACTAATCAAGGATGAGAGTGACACTTGCCTAATCTGTGTTGTACAAAGGACATTGATTTCAGTCAAAATGTCTGGGGTTCCATGATGAAAGAACAACCTCATGGGGTTTTGAAGATTTAGAAATCATTCTGAAGCTTGTTACGTGGTATTTCATTTGCTGGTGTAATAATGACAATAATTTTGTGAATCTTCCCTTTTCTCAATTAATATTCCATCATACCTGTTAAGATTGGATCGAGCTATCTAGATTGTAGAAATGTCTGGACTTCTTGGAGGAAAGATTTGATAGCTGAGATACTACTGCACATGGATCCAGAGGCAAGGATATACAGGTGAATGGAGTTTTTCCATCAGTGATCTGAACATTTCTCCAAGTGATGTTAGTGCACTAAATGAACCTTTAAGCCAGTTTATAATTGAGCATTACAGGTATTGAAGAATATTTGCAATTTTCCACATGTAATGTTAGTTATGTTAATGAAAGTTAAAGATCTTCCCCACCCATTAATTGGCCTGCCCAGTAAGGAAAGCTTGATTAGGGGAGATTTGTTTTGTAGGAAGGCTCACACCTTTTGTTAATTTCTAAAGGATCATGATGCCCTCTGGCCCTGAAAAGTGTACATATAATCTGAGGTGAGGTTTTATTTTGGGACTTAGTTTTTGGAAGAAGGTTAATGTGCCAGATGAGATTCTGGGCAACCGCTAAGGAGCTCCCCAGCTTTGAAAGCCCAGGTGTTGGTGGTTCTCTCTCTGGTAACTATGTATGTATGTAATGGTCAGACAGTTGGATCTGTCTGTTGATCAGTGATGTATGTTTTGCTTATGGTCAGCAGTTGGAAGCCCTGTCTGTTGGTATTTATTTATCTATTTGTATTTTCTCTGAAGTTCAGGGTGCTGATTTTTTCCCTTGAACTAAGTGAATGATTAACATGTACTTGATTAAAGGAGATTGTTGACCTCTCAAAATTTACTTTCCTTTTAGAAAAGCAGATCTGAGAATCTGTACAGCAGGTCCTCCTGTGTATGCTGAGGTCCTTGCTGTTACACTACATTGTGACTTGTGGAAAGGAAATATTTCTGCCAATGGAGCTGACCAGTATCATGGCAAGCACTGAACCCTAGAACATATACTTGGGCCATAGTGCTAAGTACTGCCAATAGACTAAGAAGGAATAATCTTAGCATGGCTCAGTGCAAGTAATTTGTTGAAGTTAAGAGAACTGATTCTTTTTTACATTTCAATTGGAAGTTAGATGAATGTGGAAACTTCTAAGTGTCAGCATTGCCAGACTGTGATTGTCTCCAAGGAAAAGGAAGCTTGATTCTTTTGAGAATTTAGAAAACAGCTGAATTACTAGCCCATGTTATTGTGTAGAATGATGAAATGGCCCACTTATCAAACTGTCCTCCTAACCTTGGATCCATCTCTTTTGGATCTCAGTTTCTTCATCTACAAAATAGAAATTCAGTACAACAAATATTTGTTATTTATTAAGGAATATGATTTCCATCTTCAAATATTTGAAGTGGGATTTCCACAATATCATGTGGAAGTGCGGATTTGTCAGTTTGACCTCAGAAGGCAGAACAAGGAATCCAGTGGCAGCAGCTAAGAGACACATTTTAGTTTGTTATAAGGAAAACTTCCTAACAGAAGTATCTAATGGTGGAATGGATAGGCTGCCTATGGAGAGAGTGGTTTCTCTTTTACTATAAGATTTTTAGTGAAGAATGAGCAACCACTTGTGAGTGATATTGTATAGGGGGAATTCTTCTTCCAGGTCCAAGGTAGACTCTGTGACCTCTGAGATCCCTTCCAACTCTGAGGTTTTGAGATTATGGAATAGTACAGCACTTATTAGGCTTATGAACACATTTGCATAGATCTATACTGTTGGAGCCCTGTCTTTTAAGAAAGTTCAAGGTGTTTCTAGCCACCTAACTGGTCTTCTCTGCCATCTTCAATCTAATCAGCATATCATTGCTATATTAATCATGCTAAAATGACATTTTACATAGTCAAACCCCAGCTCAGAATGCCTCATTGGTTCTCTCTGAACTACAGGATAGAGACCAAATTTCATATCTAGGGCCATCAAAGCCCTTACATCATGGTCTCTTCTCCAATATAATACCATCTCTGCCCTTATACAGATTATTTACCTTAGCAGAATCAAAAATTTTCACTGGCCCCAAAGCACCTTGTACATACATAGTTCTACCTTTTATGCATTTGTTCCTACTATCCTCCCTCCCTTGAATGCCCTTCCCTCAACTAATTTCATCAAGTCTCGTATCTTCTAGGAAGTCTTCTCTGATCAATCCCAGCTCAAGTAATTTTTTTCTTTTCCTACATTCCCATAGATTTTTTTCTGGGCATCATTTGACGTGTAGCATGCCCTCCTTTATATCGCAGTCTATCCAGTCTCTTTCATTTGGCCTGCAAGCCCGGGGAGGGCAGGGACCATATCTTTTACCTTTTTGTATCCTTAGTATTTTGTTTATGAGAGGCACTCAGAAAATGTTGGTCATGATATTTATATCATATGGACAGTGAAGCATGAAAAATGGGTGAGAGAACATGAGTTGTCACTTATTCATTAGGGATAGAATAGGAATAGAAGCTGGGATTTCACTGGCATAAGGAACTCCCATGTGAGGAAACTCCTTCTACCTTCAAAGGTCAGCAACTCAGCAGCTTATCATCATACAGTTAGTATATTTTAGAGGCAAGAGTTGGATTTGGGTGTTCCTGGCTTTGATCCCAGCTCTTTACTCTCTACCCCATGCTTCCTCTCCATATTAAAAAAAGGCAATTCTGACAGACTGCTTCTGTTAGGCAGTGAACCATAACTAATACAGACCACTTGGGAGAAAGTATGTTGGGAATATGGACTATTTTTTTTTGATGCTGTTTTGTTTTTAAATAACTATAGTAACTAGGATGAACTCCCAACAGAAGTATTTTGGGGTAAGTACACTGCCAGGGCCTACTTTAATGAATAATTTTGTTTGAAATTAGCAGCATTAATTTGTAAGCATTGTCTTTAAGTCCCTAGGTTAGACATACTCCCAGAAAGAATGCTTGCATTCTTAGTATGCTTAGGAAAAACAACAATAACAAAAAACAAGCCCAAACTATTTTTAATGCATAATGCATAGGTAAACTTTACGCCAGACACAAAAGAAATATCATGAGTTATAAACTAGTGAAATTTTAAAAAATTTTCTATTAGTGATGAGTTGAAAACTCTCATCCTTAAATTATAGTTCAAAGTTCATATACCTGTCAGACTGAGACTGTGACAATTTTAACATAAATGTTTTGCTAAAAATGCTAATTATTTTAGACATGCTAAATGTTTTTTGTTAAATGTGAACGGTATGAGGTCTGTCAGCTAGCATCTGTTAGTGATCTGCTGTGTATCAGGTACTGTGGTAAGAGGGGCAGATACAAAGATATGCAAAATAGAGTCCCTGCCCTCAAGAAGCTTATCTAATGGGGGAGAGAACATGCAAATAACTGTACCCACAAGATATATACAGAATAAATTGAAAATAATCAATAGAGAGAAGGTGCTAAAATTAAAGGAGACTGAGAAAGACTTCCTCTGAGAGGTGGGAATTTTAGCTGGTACTTGAAGGAAACCAGGAAAAGTAGTAGGCAGAGATGATAAGGGAGAACATTCCAGGCATGGAATTGGGAGACAGCCAGTGAAAACGTTCAGTTATCTGATGGAGTGTCTTGTTTGAGAAATAGCATGGAGGCCAATGTCACTGGATTACAAAGTATGGGGGAAGGGTCAGACAGGAAAATTGGTGGGGGCAGATTATGAAGGCTTTCTAAGAATTTTCTATGTACTAGGTACAATATACTAAGCCCTGGCATATAAATAGAAGCAAAATGAAAGATGATCCCTGCCCTCAAGGAGCGTACATCCTAATGGGAGAAAACAAAACATAAAAGGGTGGGTAGGAGATATCTGTATGGGGACATGGTGGTGAAGACAGAAAGTAGGAACAGAGTCCGGAGGAGAATGGAAACTGGCTAGCCTTGTCCCTCCCCAAAATGGGGGTCTTGGGAGAAACCTGCCAATAGGAGAAGAGGACTGCAGGGGCAGAGGGAAGTTCCGGCATGAGAAGTCAGTTGTGCCATGGTAAGGAAGTATAGACTTGGGGCAACTATTCAAAATAGGGTCAAATATGAACTCAAGACCTGCAACAACCAAATACAAAGTCCTCAAGGACTAGGGGAAACCGTATTTGTATAGCAAGTTTTTGCTAGCTTGGATTTGCTCTTTCATTATACATGTAAAACAAGAACAAGCTTGTATGAAAGGTTCATGAGAAACAAAGAATTAAGACGGGAGGCAGTGAAATTGGGAAGACCTGAGTCCAAATCTGGCCTCAGATACTGACCAGCTGTGTGACTCCAGCTCTGCTTCAGTTTTCTCATCTGTAAAATGAAGATATTAATACCTTTCCTTTCTAGGTTGTCATGAGGATCCAATGAGATGATATTTGTAAAGTGCACTGCAAAACTCAAAGTGTCATATGAGTACTAGTTATTGTTATCATGTCAGATTATTGTCTCTCATTGTCATGAACTTTAAGAAATGAAACTATATTTTAAATCTACCTACCTGCATTGTGTTTTTTACCTGACTGAGCATGTTTCATGCTGAAGTCCTATTCATGAAGGAGGCAGACAGGAGGAAAGGGAAAACCCAGTCTTAAGTTTCTGACTTTGACCCAGGAACTATGTGACCCAGGCATATCAGAACTTCATTTAACTGGATCTTAGTTTCCTCATCTGTGGAACAATGAATGATAATGTTCCACCTCACAATGGTTATTGTAAGTACTGTGTACTTTGTAAAGCTTATAGAAATTTATCAGCGTGGCTTATTATGCTGAAATGATATTCCTCCCCAACCTCTTTTGACTGGAAAAAATTACTAGAGTATTTTTTTAGTCTTTCCCAGCAGCTTTGGATATATTTAAAGATTCTTTAAGAAGACAGACCTCAGAACCTGCCATTTTGACAACAGGACCAAGTTGAAGCTACAGCCTTTTATCGACCTGCAATTGCACAGTCTCATTACCTTTTGCTGAATAATTGTAATAGGCTCTTAATGGAATTCCTTTCTTTTGAGTCTCTTGCCCCTCCCATCTACAGTCTATCTTGCTTCCAAAAGTGTTGGGGGTGTAAGCTCAGTTCCATGTGGACAGTCTCGGGCGGGTAAAGGTGAGGACTTCTAAACCTTAGAGTTCTCATGAGGCCCCCCAGGGAACAGCAGGGAATTGAGGTGTGAGATTGGGCTATCTTGTGCATTTCCACCTCTTCCCGTGGGAAACGTGCTGGGAGAGAGCATCCCCACCCTCGAGATTGGCCCGGATCTGAGCACACCTATTGTTGTCTAACAGGCACGGTATTCAGGTGCAAACTATGCAGCAGGAGAGCTTAAGTAGGGTCAGGAAAGCCTGAAGGCGGTCTTAGCGCTGAGGGGCCCTTAGAGGACAGAAGGCCCCTCTTCCTTCTCTCCTCTCTTCTTTCTTCCCTCTCCCCTTTCTCCCCACTTCCACTTCTGCTTTCATTCTCTTACTGTAAGATCTTTGCCTCCTTGGGAGATTTCTCTCTCTCCTAAGGAAGAGTTCCCCCTGCACATGTAACCAAGACCCTGAATAAAGCCTAACCCTTGTTGGACTCTGGAAAGTCTCTTCTCTCATACATTTATCCGGTTTGGCCAGCCGAAGACCTGCGAGAGGTAAGGTAAGACTCGGGTAGCCCTCAGGCCTCTAGGCCTGGCACAAAATGATACTCCTAAAGCAAAAATCTGACCATCTCCTCCCATCTGGAAAACCATCCATGTATCCTATTTTCTTTAGATTAAAATGCATCCTCATCAGCCTTCCATACTTGACTGCAACCTACCATATTTATCATTTTAATTATTACTGTATATTTTAGCTGCACTGGACTACTAACAGCTATTCCCTGAACTTGACATTTCATTTTCCATGCCTGGAATCCATCCATTCTTCACTTCCATCTCTTAGAATTCTTGTACTTCTTTGGGCTCAGCTCATATGCAGTTTTCTCCTTGAAGCCTTCATGGAGCCCCACTCCCATTCCTTTGTTAGTTTTCTCTTCCTATTTACATTAACTTGTATAACTTTACTTATCTATACAACCAGGTCATTTCAACAAGCATTAACTAAGTGCTTACTGTGTGCCAGGTACTGGTAGGAATACTAGCAAAAAAGAGATGGTCTCTGCCCTCAAGGAGCTTACATTCTAACAGAGAAAGACAGCACTAAAGAGCAGCATGATGATGCCCACATTCCCCCCCACCCCCCACCCCACCCCAGTTCAATGTAAGCTCTTTGAAGGTAAGGACTTTTGTATCCCTGACACCCCATATGATGTCCCATATGATGTCTTGTACGTAATAGTCATCTAAATAAATATGAGTGGAATTGAATTTGGTGAATTGATTGGCCAACTTTTCCTAGGACTTCAATGAAGCTGGTAGATCTTTCACATTTCCCAAAGGGGATTGTTAAGAAAAAATGCTAAGCTAGAATTTTTGGATATCTGAACTATGATGGAACTAAGTAAGGACCAATGAAATAGTCATGAAGCAAGAGGCTACTGAGTGTGGGGTTTTATTTTAGGCAATTGCATACCTGTTATTGTAAATGAGAATTTTTAGCCTAGAGAGAAGACCTTCTTCCTGGAATAAAAAGCAGCCTGCTTGCTTGTGGCTAATTTCTATTTCTGATATTCTTTGTGGGAACACGCTTTTAATAAAGCAAGGCTTTCTGTCCTGCATAATCTATGATGATATGCACACTTTAATGAATGAAATTCATTGAGCATATTAATAACCTATTACATGTAGTTTGTAAACATGATCCTCCCCAAATAGAAAATGCTAATTAATTAGTCCATGAAAATGGATATTCATTTATGTGAAGGACAATTAGACAGCATAATCTTTTTTAAAAGCAATCTCAAAAAATGAATTGCCATCCCAGCAGCCCATGCATATAAACGCAGTGCATCTAAAAGTATACTGTTTTGGGATATTCCAGTTTGGAGAAGGAAGTAATCTAGTTGGTCAAGGCAAATTTTCTCGAAGAACTGAGATTTAAGAGATTTAAGAAAGTAAGTGACTGAATGGCACATGAAAGTTGATGTCATGTATATTCACATCAGAGGGGAACAGGTGTGTAAATATATTAAATTAAACAATCATTCTTTAAATATCCACTATGTGGAGGGCTCTGTAAGAGAAAGACAAAAATGAAAAGTTCAATTTCTTAAGGAGTTTATGTTTTACTGAGGGAATATAGCATACACACAAGTAAACAAATACAAACTAATTTCAAGAATGTGAAAGTAATACCTGGAAGCCTCAGTAGGGGATGGTAGCTGACTTGGGCTTTGAAGAAAACCAGGGATTCTACAAGCTAGAGGAGTTCAGTGATCCTATGATATTATGAACCTAAGGCACTGAGACAGAGGATGAAATGTCATATTTAAGAAATAATTAGCAGGTCGGTTTGACTGGGACAGGGAGTAAATGAAGGACAATACAGAAAGGTAAATGGGAGTCATATTGAAAGGACTTTAAATGCTTTGCTGAGGATGTTATATTTTATCATAGATGCATTAAGAAATCATCGAAAAATTTTTGAGGAGTAAGGGTGTAACAGTGAGATCTGTGTTTTAAGAATGTTAGTCTGGCATTTGTGTTCAGTATGGATTAGAGAAGGAAGAGAGTGGATTCTAGGAGACCAATTAGAAGGTCATTGCCATGCTCTAGGCAAGACTTGATAAGGGACAGAACTAGGATAGACACTTGTGGGAGAGGGAAAGGGATGGATGTGATTGTGGGCTAGGCAGAATCAACAAGGCTTGAATACTGGACATAGAAGTTGAGGGAGAGGGAGGAGTCAAGGATAATGTCAAGGTTGAGAGCTTAGATTGCTGAAAAGATAGTCCTATCATCAATAGAAATGGGAACATTTGGACAAGTGAATTTTGAGGCTAATATTTTGGATATATTGCATTTGAGATGATAATAGTACATCCCAGATAAGTTGTCCTACAGGTATTAAATAATATGGAATTGGAATTTAGGAGAGATTGAAACTGGATACATAGACTTGGGAGTAACTTGCAAAGAGATAATTGAATTCACTAGAGAGAATGAGATAACCAAGGGAGAGACTCTGTGTGTGTGTGTGTGTGTGTGTGTGTGTGTGTGTGTGTGTGTGTGATAGCCTGGGACAAAGTTTTGAAGGACATCCATACTTCGATGGGAAATGGTTGATCAGGAAAGAGGAGACTAAACCTTCTCTCTCTCTCTCTCTCTCTCTCTCTCTCTCTCTCTCTCTCTCTCTCTCACACACACACACACACACACACACACATACACACACACACATATCTATATTACATACCTCTCTCTCTGCGGACTTGGAAAGCTATCTCTGATTCCACTTTATTTTTAACCTTCCTAAGAGCTTATGCATTACACTCAAATACAATGTATTTCCTATAGGGGAAATAGATTACTTTCATTTATGAGAAACCTTTTTAAAAGATTGTTTTTTCCCCAGGAGGTAAAAGAGAGTATAGAGGATGTACTTTCCTGTCTATCAAAACAAGATATTAGAGCATATTGAGAGGCAAATGATGTGAAATGACAACCAGAAATGGAAAGGAATCAATTCAACTCTTGGCATAAGTCACACTGAAAAGAAAATGTTTGACCAGTAAGATCTAGTCCCCTTGTGGCAAGCAAGACAATTTTGAGTGCTAAAAAGGGATTATATTGAATAGAACTTTAGAACTTGAAGGAATATTAGGACAAGAAATTTAAATTGTAGCCTCGATGTCAGCATATTATGTCATTTCCTCAAACTTTATCTTCAACAAATTTGTCCTACTATGAAAAATGGATTCCAGATCTTTGCATATTCCCTTGTCAGTGTTGTGCCTTCGGGCACCTGACGATAGTTACCAATAGTCCAAAGGAGTACACTAACAGTGTGGTCATCAAAATCTTAATTATGCAATTTCAGATTGAAATAAACATATCTTTTTTGTAGTAAAGTGTTTTTCCAAATACAAAGCTAGAAATAGAGTCGCAGTTTCTGTGGAAGCCCCATGAAATCGTGGAAAGAGATGAAATGTGGTAAGAATTAGGAGGCTAATTTTAGCTCTAATGCAACTTTAGACAAGCACCCCATCTTCTTTCCTCTTCATTTTCTTTACCTATGAGATGAGGATAATAATATGATTGCCTTATGAGTATACAGAGTTTTAAAATTATTTGCATATAAACTCCTTGATAGTAGGATCTTGTTTAATTTTTCATTTTTTTTTGTATTTGTTCCCCAAGTGCTTAGCAGAGTGCCTACAAAGTAGGTGCTTAATAAGTGTTTAATTGATTGATTCTAACTATTTCCACCTAAGGCTGGTAATCAATTTAGCTGTAACTTACAACTTTAGAGAGTTGCCTGGGGCAACTGTTATGCTAATGAGAAATGAAATTGTGAGCCTAAATCCCTGCCTTAGCCACTTGCCCTAAACCTTTTTTTAATTTTTGAAAAAAAAAATAGACTTTCTAGGTTTGTACTTTTCCACTAAAGTACAAAGCCAAGATCGATGCAAAAGAAAGGTCAGGACGATAGGATGTGTTGATAAACAGCTGGCTCACTAGATAAGGTCAACCCAGATCCATATTTCTTTGTTTGATATTTCTCTCCAAAATTTTATTTTAGAAGGAAGATCACCCAATCCTCTGAGGTGTTAAAAAAGAATTTGCAATACCCAATCATTGTAAATGTTAAATTTTTTTTTCAGAGTTTAAAGAGGTCACAGAATACATACTTCAGAGCCCAGCCTTGCTTGTGCCTGCATAATGCTTTTTAGGCTAACTTACTGCAGATGTGAATTTTTAGTAAATAGGGCAGAAAGCAAATATGTGTTGTACAAGGAGTTGTTTTTTTGAAGGGGGAGGCATAAATACATGGTGTCCTAATGGCACACACTTGATTAGGTGCCAAGGATATAGCTACATTTTCATAATTAATATTTTATCATACATTAAATGTTCTTTGTTCCTAGTTTTGAAAAGCTAGTACAGTGAGATGTTACAGTTATAGCTCTCTTTCTTTGAGGTCCCCATGTCCCCAAGAGAAGACCAAAGAGCATTAAAAGAAATGACAGGTTAATCAATATATTTAGTTCATGCCTTGAATGTAGCTGTAAATACTACTACTCTCTAGTCAACATTTATTAGAACCTTAAGGTTCACAAAATGATTTACAAATATTGTCTAATTTAATCCTCATATCAGCCCTGGTAGTTAGATACTATTATTTTACAGATGAGGAAGGAACCTGAGGAAGACAGTGGTAGAGCCACTTTTCCAGGGGCACTTAGTGAATGAGTGTTTCAGTCTGGATTTGAACTCGGGCTCTAGCCACTGCATCACCTAGCTGCTTCCATTTGTGAAATCTTATAATTATATGAGAATGCAAAATTAACTGTGTTACTCTTCTATTAAATACTGAAGGACATAATTGTTCATATCTAATAACTCACTCTCTGTATGTGCGTATATATCTCTATCTATCTATCTATCTATCTATCTATCTATCATCTATCTATCTATCATCTATCTGTCTATCTATCTGTCTATCTATCTATCTAAATCTTTGCTGTCTAGGAAACTGGAAAGACTACAAGAAGAGAATGTATATTTTAATAAGGGCAATTAGGGCCTGGAGTCAGGAAGATATGAGTTCAAATCTGGCCTCAGACACTTAGTAGCTGTGTGACCTTGGTCAAGTCACTTAACCTCTGTTTGCTTCAGTTTCCTCAACTGTTAAATGAGGATAATAATATCACCTAACTTGCAGGGCTGTGAAAATTAAATGAGATAATATATGCAAAAGGGCTTAGTAAAGTATCTGGCATACAGTAGGTGCTATATAAATGCTTATTCCCTTCCCCTTCCCCCATTTATCCTGAGCTTAGAGGTCAAAATGATGATAATTTTTTCCCTTTATTTACTTGAAATTTGCCAAGTTTGTTCTTTGTCTATATGTCAGGCCTCTTGTTTGTATTATCCTTACTTCTTGATACTGTAATAACTGTTCACATGGAAAAAACCCACACAAACTTTCAAGATTGAATTATTTATCTGAAACTTAATGACTTGAATTGAATTGTCCTCTCAATATGTTTATTTTTTAAAGATCCAATCACAAATGGAACTAGCGTGTTGGTGAGATTATAACAGACTTTGTAATGGATGGTAGACCTAATGCCCAAGTAAACTGCTGCTTGTTCTTCAATGGCTAGAGAATTGTGGGAAGAGTCACTTTATATCTTTTAATTCATTTGAATCTCTAAACTATCCTATGGAGTAGGTATTAACATCCCCATTTTATGGATGAAGAAAGTGAGGCCCAAAGAGTTTAATTAATTTTCCCATTGTTACACGGCTAGCCAGAAGTATAGGGGAATGTGAACCCAAGTCTTCCTGGCTTCAACTCTCACTCTAGCTATGAATTTAAAAGTGTTTTAATGTTGTCATTATGAACATCAGTGATATCTATATCTGTGATATCTATATCTATATCTATATCTATATCTATATCTATCTATCTATCTATCTATCTATCTATCTATCTATCTATCTATCTATCTGTCCGTCTGTCTGTCTGTCTATCTATCTATCTATCTATCTATCTATCTATCTATCTATCTATCTATCTATCTATCTATCTATATCAGCTGATGCAGAAAATATTGGGAGATAGGAGATGGGACTGAATTTGCCCTAACCTGCTCATTTGTTAAAGAAGTCAATGTTGCTCCAAGTATTTAGTTGTTTTTTTCTTCTCTTTTTGAAGGGGGAGAGGTGAGAGGGAGACAAATAAATTTTTAATCGAAAAATATTAAATAAAAGAAATAAATGCTCTTTTTGTTTACTATTTCCAACTCTTAAAAAAAGGGAAAAGTGAATGATATACTTTCCCTACTCTCCTCCCCCAAGAGTGCCCTCCCCTTAAAAAAAATATGATTACTTTGATCCTGGAAAAGTAGGAATTGCATACAACACAATTCTTTTGCAAGGGAAACACAAGGCATATTTTTTTTAGAGCCAGACAGAATAGTTTTATTTGTTTTGTTTTAAAGGAAATAATTTAAAGAAATATTATGTAATTTTTTTTAGATCCAAAAGAAAATGTTTGTACTGTGTTCCCTTTTTGTCATTCAGTTGGCTGCTAATTTTATTGTTGGTTTTCCTCTAATGGCATGTTGTTGTAAAGTATGAAAATGACACAATAATCTAACTATTTTATAAAAACACTGACTTCTCTGAAGGCTTAAATTCTTGTACAAATGATGCTTCACAACACAGGAGCATCTGACTACACTTCTTCAAATAGCAATGTGGCTATTTTGTACCACATTATCTTAATGATCCCATTTCAATTTAATTCTCAAGAAATGCCTTCTGAGTGAAAAACTGCCTACTTCATGAGGAGACTTTGGAATAAAAGAACTGATGTGGGCTGAATCTTTTAAATGTATGTGCTGAATGGGGAAGTTATAGACGTGCTGGCAGGTTATCAATTGCTGTGAAAACAAATGAAGTTTTAAGGAACTGAATTGGAGAACATACCAAGAAATACATCTTAATTATGGAAGTTAACATGGTCTCGGACAAGTAAGAAGGTTTTGCTTCTAACTTTTCCATTCAGTACCATCATTGCAAAGGAATTATTATGTATTTAGAGTTACAAGTGTCATCAGGCATGAGATTCTTAAAAGGATATCACCAACATACAACACATAGGACAGTCCTTGCTGATAATGATTTTGTCTAGAGTCACTATCAAACCTGAGAATGTGGGAATGAGGTTGGCACTGGGAAACTGAGGAGGGAAAACTTTCTGGTTTAGAATAGGGACTATGACAAAAAGTCAACCAGATAAGAGTACAAGAATTGCCATGCAGCAGTGAGGGTCAGTTGAAATAAGCTAGTCGGTTAATTTCTAGTGGATCCAGTCAATATGGTTGTGCTACTACCTTCAGCAGTGTGGTGGCAAGAACTAAGTCTTTAACTTTTTTCTCCCAGCTGAGCACCCCTAGTTTTTTTCAATTTATCTTGGTACAGCATTCTTTATGAGTATTTTCATTCACTTATTCAATTTGTTAAGGTATACATTTATTCATCAACCATTTGCAAAATATATGTGTAAAGCACTGTGCTAGTTGTTGATAGAGATGTAAAGATAATTAAGACATGATATATCATGGACCTAGATTCAAGGTGAAACTTACTTTTGCGTCCTGCCTCTGAGAGTTACTGACCATAGGAAAGCTGCTAAACTTCTCAACCTCAATTTCCTCATCTTTAAAATGGGGATAATAAGGTAGTTAGGTTGTTCAAGTGGATAGAGTGGTGGTCCTGGAATCAGGAAAACCTGAATTCAAATCAGATTTTAGACACCTATTAGCTATGTGATCCTGGACAAATCACTTAACCTCTATCTGTCCCAATTTCCTCATTGACAAAATAATAATAGCACCTTTTGGGTGCTCACAACTTCAGGGTTGTGAGGATCAAATGAGATAATATCTAGAAAGTGCTTAGCGCACAGTGCCTGGTACATAGCAGATGATTAATAAATGTATATTTCCTTCCTTCCTTCCTTCCTTCCTTCCTTCCTTCCTTCCTTCCTTCCTTCCTTCCTTCCTTCCTTCCTTCCTTCCTTCCCTCCTTCCCTCCTTCCTTCTTTCCTTCCTTCCTTCCTTCCTTCCTTCCTTCCTTCCTTCCTTCCTTCCTTCCTTCCTTCCTTCCTTCCTTCCTGTCTTCCTCCCTCCCTCTCTTCTTTTCTTCCTAATTCCATAACTTATAGTTTTAGAAAGCTGCTTGGGTTACTGAGAGATTAATCAAGATGCTCAGGGTTACACAGTCAGTATGCATTAAAGGTTGTTCTTAAACCCAGGTATTTCTGAAAGGAGGCTGACTCTCTTAGCCATCACTCCAGGTTGCCTCACAGTATGAAGGCATTGAAGAACATGGTTCAACTTGAAAGGTCTAGTTGAGTTCTTTGTAGAATTTCTTTGCCTCTCCTTACTATTAAGCAGAGATTAAGGTATAGGCTACAATTATTTTCATGCTAAACTTTTTATAAATATTTGTCATGGACATTGCTATGTGAAATGACCAAAAGTCCAATGAAATGGTGCTACTTGTTGCCTTTGGGCTCATAGTGAAATCATCTCAGTCAATTCCTTTCTTGGCCTCTCAGAGCAGAATCTGTGATCTCTCCTTCTACATGCAAATACTTATATAGGTTTATCATGTCATTTATTTGAGAGTTCCTGTCAATAATGCAAATCACAGTCCATCCATGCCTGCCTACCCAGGGTGGCTTTTATCCATGTCTTTCCACAAGTTGGCCAAAGCACAGCTACCCAACGTATTGGATTCCTTCTTTGCTTTCTCCTGACAATGCAAGTGAGTCAGTGAAGCACTCCGGCTATCCACCTACCATTCCTAGCCCTTGTGATGTTCCTAGCTCAATGTTTCTTCCAAGGATACATTTCCTTAATGACCTCTTTTATTACTGTTCTTCTTTGAAGTTCCGAAGTAGTTGTTGAATTCTGTTGAGAAAGAGCTTGATGGAAGTGAAGGATTATTGAAGAAGAAAGGGGGAACTGGGGAAAATATCTCAGGGCACAAGATTATGCACAATGACCGAGACCCCCTTGGTATTTACCCATTTTCTTGAGCTTCAAAGGTTCAGAAGATTTAGGTCATATTCAAAGAGTCTGTCTGAGCCTCAACATTTCACCCCAAAGCTAAGACTCTCAAGGATTAGAAAACACAAAACTGAACCTAAAGAGATTTTAAAAACTGATGGACAGACCATATTCCAGTAGATTTTTTAAAAAAATCAAATTCTTTAGATTTAAGGAAGCATTGGAGATGGGAAGGAATAATCTCATTCTACCATTCCCAGCAGACTTTGAGTTTCAGAGACAAGGCTAAAGGCAAAGAAGAGTCAGAGCAGTAACCTGATTATAAAGAAGACAGAGTGCCAAATTAGGTAATAAAAAAGAACCTCTTCTATTTCCCAGAACCCAGGTAGAAGGATAGGACTTTACAGGAAAATCAGTGTGGTAAGCATAAGTCAGTCCTTGAGGAAGTTGCCTGTTTAGGTTACTTTTGAAAAGCTATTTGCTTCATTCTGTCATATGGTTTTATCATGATAAACTGTGTGGTATTATAGAAAGAACACTGGTCTCCTAGAGACTTGGTCTTGTCCAGTTTTCTGCCATTTGTTAGCTTGATGACCTCGTTGCTTTCTTTCTCTTAACCTCAGTTTCCTCATCTGTAAAATGAGTGTTGGGCTAAATGATCCATATGGTTACTTCTCAGTCTAGTATTTTGTGACTCAGGATTCTATAATTAGTTATGATATACTATACCTGTTAGAACATAGGGAGTGTGGTGTAGAACACAGAGTGGCATGGTAGAAGATGCTAGCTGTTTGACCCTGGGCAAATCATTTAACCTCTCCTCCACCATCTCCTCATCTATTAAAGTGGGATAACATAACATCTGCTTATTGAGAAGGTTAAGTGAGATGATGTATGTAAAGTTATTTGCAAACCTCAAAGTCTGCAAATGTCAGCTTTTATTATATTTGACCTGTATGTCATCTGAGGACGTATGGATAGTCCATCGGTTTTAATGATTCTGCATGGGCAAGCATGGCTAGGTTGAAGTGGAAAGAACATCTGCATGGATGAGATCACGCAGACCTTTAAGGTGTTAATCAGATGTTCAGGGAATTGGAAACATCTACTTATGTATTTTAATTATGAACTAAGAAAGGATTTAAGCAAATTGACTTTCCCAAAAGTTACTAAGAACTCTGCTGCTTATTAAAAGTATAAAATATACTTTTATAAAATATATACTTTATATAAAATATAAAATATATAAAGTATTAAAAGTGGTTATGGCATACAAAGCTTGGGTTTAGCCTTGATTGTACGTTGCCTGCTCATAACATTCACATTTGTTGTGCGATAGATTCCCAGAAGTGATGCAATGACTCAGTTTTTCTGCTTCTAGTACCAGGTGTTCCATAACAAAGCCTCTTTCTCATTTGATAATTTTACAATTAATCAAGGTTTTACTAAGCATTGAGTACATAGTAGATACTGGAGGTGCAAATACAGAAGTGACAGAGTCCTTGCCTTAAAGGAGCTCAATTCTACTCCAAAAGTCTTGAGAACAATCATCTCAGACTCTTAGAGTCCAACCTCTAACTCAGTGCTGGAATCCCTTCTGCCATATTGGTGGCAAATGATTCTCTGGACTTTGGTTAAGTATACCAAGTTACCAAACACTGCAAAAAATGAGTTCTATCAACCATGCTAAACTATTTGACCTTTAAAAACAATGAGAAGACATTACATTTACTCCATCATGGTAGTTAACAGCATAGTGGATATGATCTGGACTTGAGTTGGAATCCTGCCTCAGTTTACTAACTATGGCTATGGGTGAATAACCTCACCTCTCTTAGTATCAGTTTCATCATATATAAATTGAAAGAGTTGGACTCAATAACCCTTAGGGCCTTCTCAAGCTCTAAATCTACAATCCTATGACTAGTATCCCAAGACCTGTAAGCTTTATATGGAAACTGCCTCTTTGTAATCTTTATAAAGATTCTGCAAGGCAGTGAGAAAGACATCTTATAAGTGGAAAAAGTGAGGAACTAAGTATCTAAGTGACTTGCCTAAACTCATCAAGCATTTCATCAGCAAGCAGAGCCATGATACAAAACAAGAGATTTTGATTTCTATCCAAGATAAGCAGAAAACACCAGCATAAATTAGCTACTAGGTATGTATTTTTCTCCCAAATTATCTTGCCTCTGACACTTAATTGGCTTTGTGACTGTGGTGACAAATTATTTAACCCCTAACAGTCTCAGTTTCTTCATTTGTAAATTGGGGGTAATGATAACTCCTACTTCACAGGATTGTTGTAAAGATCAAATGAAAATGTTCGTGTGTGTGTGTGTATGTGTATATATGTATATGTGTGTGTGTGTGTGTGTGTGTGTGTGTATGTATTATGTATATATACTGGAGAAGGAAATGGCAACCCACTCCAGGATCTTTGCCAAGAAAACCCCAAAAGGGGTCACAAAGAGTTGAACACCACTGAAAACGACAAAACAACATGTATTTCTATATCTCTATCCATCCATCCATATACACACATATGTATATGGCATTGTAAACATTTAAGCACTATGTAATTGCAAGTTGTTATGATGACTGTGCTTATTATTAATTTATAGAATCAAATGCAAACTAGATCTGAAAATATATATTAACTGATAATGAATAATTACAAGAAGCCACGGGCTGTAGCCTTTTTTGATGCCAAATGCATTAAAGATATGCTAGGAAACCAGGCTCCCTCCTACCTTTATGACTTGATTTATTCACAGAGACAGCAATTCCAGTGCTGCATATTAAAAAAATTTGAATATCCAATAGTGAATGTTTTATACCATCATTAAGTATAGAAATGGCCATTCTACTTAGAGCTATTATTTTAAAGGAACTCAGCCCTAAAATGAAGCCCATTCTGTCTGCTTACAAGCGGCTCTGCCTTGAAGCAGACGCCTGGTCGGTTTTACAGAAAAAGAGAGAAAGCTGGAGGTCTCTCCTGCCTTTGCATCACTACAGCCGAACATCAAACCCTACCTCTTCAGTAACCTTGACAGACAGCCACTTTCCAGAGGAGACATAAAAGGGACCCTCCTGCCGGAAGGACCAGTGGGAGCTTTGCTAAGCTTGCCTCTGTGGGGACCCTTTTCTTGTTCATCTTACTGTGAGACAAGGTTCTTGACAAGACTGCCAGCTTTTGGCACAGAACAAGAAGACTTACAAGGCTTTGTAGCCTCTTGGAAACCCAAAAATGTTTCATGTGCAAAGAAGCAATGAAAATTGAGAAAAAATCAAGATTTTTGAGTAAAGATATTAGATTTCCGGCAAGTACCTAGCCCTTTCCTTTCTGCAAAGAAAATATCAATGCGTCATGGATGAAGTCCATGCCTAATTTGGGGCATTTTCAGGAAGAAACTGGGCTTCCTAGTAAAATGGCTCACTTATAAAGCTGCCCCCCCCCCCAATATTGGTAACAGCTGGCACTTTCCAATACTAATTTAGTTAATGCTGTTAACAATTTCTGGTTGTTCTCAGAAAGGTTTCCTATTAGCCAGACTTCTCCAGCTAAAATTAAAATTAGCTG
This sequence comes from Notamacropus eugenii, assembly GCF_028372415.1. Taxonomy (NCBI): domain Eukaryota; kingdom Metazoa; phylum Chordata; class Mammalia; order Diprotodontia; family Macropodidae; genus Notamacropus; species Notamacropus eugenii. The sequence goes on from NC_092874.1 coordinate 66,148,241, forward strand.
GCTAATTCATCTGAATTTGGACACCAAATGAACACACACCATTTTTCTTAGCCATTTCCCCTTTGCTTCATAATTGTCCTAGAAGTTTGGCCATTATGATTGCCTTCATTTTATAACTGAGGAAGTAGGCAGAGTTGTTGTATGCCTTTAGAATATAAGAACCATGAAGTGAGGCACTATCTTGTTTTTTTGTCTTTTTACACCAAGTGCCTAGGAGAGAACATAGTACTCCTACTATAAGAAATAAGAAATGATTGAACTTGTTAAAATTAAACTTGATAGATGCTTGTTAATTTATTGAGGTGGAACTTTAGCTACAGTTGATATCACCCAACTCTCAGTCCAACATTCTTTCCATTATATTACATTGACTTCATCATTTAGAAGTGTCATAGTTTTGGAGTTAGAGAAATTAATTGAGTTCAAATTCTGCCTTTGTTACTACCTGTGTGATTTGGGGAAGAAACTTCATCTCCTTGGCCTCAGTTTCTTCATCTATAAAATGAGGGCTTTGGACTTGATAATCTCCAAGATCTCTTGCAGCTCTAAACCCATGAGTCTATGAACCCATCATCATGATCATCATCAAACATTAATAGAACTCTGACTTGGTTATTATTATCAGTACTCCTATTTAAAAATATTTTAATTTATCTTTGCATTTTTTTTACTTTATTTTATTCTGGACTTAAGAAATGAAACAAGCATTTCCATAGCATAGTAGAATAGAAAAAAAGATGATTGTGCATGAAAATGTGGATCTATTATGTACAACTTGCTTAAATGTATAATAAAGTTATCACTTTCTTTTTCCTTTTCTTTCTAAATTTTAATTGATTTTTCTAGTTTTAAAAACTTTTCAACTTAAATATTAACTAAATGGAATATTTTCACATATATAGTAAAACAGAGAGGACTGGGCAAAAACTGTAAATTTCTGCCATGTAACTATTTAATTAATTATTTCTATAAATTTTAACTTCTTTGGAGTAAGTTAGAGATTTGAGGGGTACATTACTTTTCAGGCCTGTGACTCTCATTTAATGCCCTAAGTGGTACTGCCCTGGGGTCTGCAAGACTCCAAACATTTCCCCAGAGTTCTTCACTTGGAGTTGAAGTGTTCTTAAAAAGATTTCAGGGGGGCAGGGTGAGGATTGTGAACTTGGATGGAAACTAAAATAGAGTTTTATTTGCACTAAGCTTTGATTTCCTTTTGTAATCCTGTGAATTTTATTTCATATATTTAACAACCATTCCCTTGGAGGGAATCCATAGGCTTCACAAGTTGACCAAAGGGCCCACTATATGAAAAGGTGGAGACCCTAAGGCCCATATATTTGAGAAAAGTTTGCTTCCCTAGAAATGAGCAACTCCTAGTTCAGTTGGGTTTACACAACAGGAAGAGTAGAAGTACTATGATGAGGAGATCCCAGGAAAATGAGAATTCTGATCCTAGCAGTGAAGAGCACTGACTGTATCATTAGCCATTAACACCTCAATTTCTATTAATTTTTCACATTAACTAGTAGGCACCTAGCAGAGCTCTAAGGGAAGGAAATACAGGGCAGACATGCTTTAAAGAAAAATTTTTTGCAGCAGCATGAAAGTAACAATTAAAAACAATAACTGACCTATATGGAGTTCTTTAGCATTTGCAGAGCATGACAGAGTGCTGGACTTAGAGACAGGGAGCCCTGCGTTCAAGTCTTGACTCAGCTACTTGAACAAGTCACATCATCTCTGGGCCTTAGCTTCCTCATATGCAAAATGAGAGTTCCAGACTGGGTGAGCTCTAAGGTTGCTTGCAGCTATGAGTCTCTGATTCTATGAAATCATTTAATCTTCATCCCAATCCTGTGAGTTATTACAAGTATTTTTAGTACCATTTTTACAGATGAAGGATCTGAGCCAGGGTCATACAACTATTAACTGTATGAGGTGAAATTTTAATCTAGGTCTTTCTGATTCTAAACCCCCATACCCCTTGCTTAATAGAATCTCTTGACAGGCAAGGGTATTATAGAAGGGCATAAGGGTGTTTGGAAAAAGGTATAAAGAGAGAAGAGGAAAGTCAAAAAAAGAAGAAGTGAGGGAAAAAACCCCCAGGGAAACTTTAGCTTCTTTGTAGTTTTGCATAGGACCAGTCCTGTATTTGACCCTTCAAGGATCTTGTGAAATAAAATACATACTATAAGCCCGATGTGAGTTATGGGGATACAGTTGAGACCATCTTATCCTCTCAGACATTTTTTACTCTTAAACATTACAAAGCTGGGTGTTAGTAAATTTGGGAAAACTTCCATTTTCCTCCAGGCAGACAAAATTACTGAGTATATAAGTCAATCTGAAGATCACTTAGCTTGAATGGCAGCCCTTTGTAGGGAAGCTAGTCTTTTCTCCTAGGTATTTTTTTATATGTCTCAGAACTGATGACATTTAGTGGAAATAAAAAATTAAAGGTTATTTGCATAGTTAGTGAGAAAAATTGTCCAACAATGGCTATATAAAGCCAGCTATTCATATTGTTCAGATAATGAAGACAAATGCAAATAAGTCAGTATTGCAGTTTAGAATAAGTAGAATTTAATATGAGTAATAAGGCAGGTAGGTGGCACAGTCGATAGAGTTCTGGGTCTGGAGTTAGGAGGATTCATCCTCCTAAGTTCAAGTGTAACCTCAGACACCAACTGTGTAACCCTGGACAAGTCTCTTAGCCCTGTTTGCCTCAGTTTCCTCATCTGCAAAATGAGTTGGAGAACGAAATGGCAAACTACTCTAGGAGCTTTACCAAGAAAACCTCAAATGGGGTCATGAAGAGTCAGATGTGACTGAAAACAACTGAACAACAACAAAAATATGAGAGGTGCTGTTCCAAGGGGCTACCTGTTGCCTATGGGTATTAAAAACTAATAGGAGTAATGAATACTATTGGATTGTTTTTAGCATTTGAAATAGGAAAGAATATAGAAACTCAGAGCTTCTTTTAGTGAAGTTCAACCATGGTGTGTCCAAAGTAAGGAGAACCCTTCAAATGGTAATACCATCCAATAGCATTCTTTCTGCTCTATCCAATAGTAATTTCCTTTTTCTGTAGGGAGCCCCATATATGAAATGAGGTCTCAGAAAGAGATTTTAGGGCCAATTTGGCATTGGCAAGAATCAGCGTGGCATAATGGTGTAAATTGCAGTTTGGAAGATATGGGCTTCAGTCTTTTCTCTTGCTGTGTGAATGTTGGCAAGTGACTTGTCTTTCAGTGCCCCTGATTGCTCTCTGCAACTGTAAATTTCAGAACAGATGCCAATTTGCATTGGTAGAGGGATTTTCCTTACCAAGAATTCCCTGTCCTAATGAAATTTAGGTCCAGTTCTGTGGTGGAAACAGCAGGCTTCAACGATAGGTCTCACTGGACATCTCAATTGGTGAAAACTCATCAGAAGACTGATTTTGTGGTTCAATGATCTCAGTGAGAAATTTATTATTCTCTGAGTTGACTATGGGGAAAAACAGATCTACTAAGGTTGGTTGAAGAGAGGAATGAAAGTGATTTTTTTTTTTGTATTTGGAACTCTGCCAAGGGGTTTGGTATCATGGAAATATGCCCGTTCCACTTTGTGGATGTGTGATTTTCCTTAGGAAAATCATCTTAAGTAAGATTTTAGCGTCAACAGTTTGGTCTCTAGGTGATTAGGTATCATATTCCTCCTTAGCTACTGGATTTTGACATGGTGGATGTTTATTGGCACCAAATTATTGGTTTATCAGAATATGCAATTATTATAAACTTATAAAGCACACAGTCCTTCACTAGGGAGAAACTGGGTTATCCTATTGGGGGATATGTAGACTGTGAAATTACACAGAGGAATTTCTTATGAGTTAATACTTTCCCACAGTCATTAATAGGACTCAAAAGTAGGTGATTTTTTAAGGAAAGCCATAATCCAGGCTTTGGGGCTACTGGATGACTGAAGGAGAACTGAATATAACCATTCTCCTTAGACAAAGGTTAGCCTGGGAAACCAAGGATAGCTCCTCTCTCCTTGCTTCCTCCTGCCCCCAATTTTTTCATTATGCATTAGCTGGGAAATAGAAAAAAGCAAATTTCTCATTCTTGTTGAGTATAAATGCAGTACATTCACAAAGGGAAAGTTAAGTTGGGGGCGGGGTTAGCAAATCCAACTTTAGATCAAATTTTGACCAAGAACAGTTTTCTAGGTGATTTTCTCAGAAACAAAAGGAGCAATGAGAAAGACAAATGGGAATTATCCTGAATCCCAGGGTCCTAATCTTTTTATGTTTTGAACCCTGTTGATCAGGCAGGTGAAGCCCTTGGATCCTTCTCAGAATAATGTTTTTAAATGATTGAAGAGAATGCTAAATTTCAGAGGTTAGTCAACATAAGGATGGATTCTCCTTCACCCAATTTCATGGACCCTATTAGAAACTATGGACTCCATATTAAGAACCTTTATCCTAGATCAAAATAAGTAAGAAGAAGAAACAATGGAAATTGGGCATCTCAAAATACCTAGGAAGTATTTTCTAATTCTTTCTTATTTTATTTTCTATAGGCTTTCTTTAAAGGTCAGATTTTACTGATTTTTTTAATATTAATTTTATTTGTTTTCATTGTTCTATGATCACTACCATATAACTTAGATTATTTTTTCCCCTCCCTCCCTGAGATAGCATGCAATTTTATATAGTTTCTATACATACATTCCTATTAAATACATTTTCACTATAGTCATGTTGTATAGAAGAATTAAAATCAATGGGAGAAATCATATGACAAACTAAAACATAATACAAAAGAAAATGATCTGCTATATTCTGCAGTTGAATTCCATAGTTCTTTCTCTGGGGACGGAAGGCATTTTGCCTTAAAAGACCATTGGGAATTTTTTTAAGTCCTTGCATTGCAATGAAGTTCCAGGTCTACCAGAAAAAACTCTTGCAGACTGTGGTCGTTGCTGTGCACAAAGTTCTCCTGGTTCTGCACCTTTCGCTCAGCATCAGATCATATAAGTCTTTCCAGGCTTCTCTGAAGTCTTCTTGTTCATCATTTCTTATAACGCATAACACAATAGTACTCCATTACATTCATATATCATAATTTATTCAACCATTCCTCAATTGATGGGCATCCCCTTGATTTCCAGTTTTTGGCCACCACAAAGAGGATTGCTATAAATACTTTTGTGCATGTGGAACACTTTCCCATTTTTATGATCTCTTGGGGATGCAGTCCAAGAAGCGGTATTGCTGGGTCAAAGTGTGTGCACATTTTTGTAGCCCTTTGGGCATCATTTCAAATTGCTCTCCAGAATGGTTGGATCAACTCACAGCTCTACCAACAAGGAATTAGTGTTCCAGCTCTCCCACATCTCCTCCAACATTTATCATCTAACTGTTCTGTCATGTTAACCAATCTGACAGGTATGATGTGGTATCTCAGAGTTGTTTTGATTTGCATCTTTCTAATCAATAGTGATTTAGAGCATTTTTTTATATGACTATAGATATCTTTAATTTCTTCCTCTGAAAACTGCCTGTTTATATCCTTTGACCATTTATCAACTGGGGATTCACTGATGAATGATGATAAAGAGTTTAATTTGCTTATAAAAACAAAATTTTGTGCATTGAGTTGATGTTTTTTTCTTCTCAGACATCAGATCTTAGAAAAATAAAACAGGTAGGGAATCAGCTTTGAAATCAGACAAATATGCCCTCGCTGGGCAATCATCTTAAATGTGATCTTCATGTGATCTTCACAATGGCCCTAGGAAGTAAGGAACATAAGCTTTATCCTCATATCATAGATGAGTCACTATTTCTGGTTATATTTTCCATTCACAAAGAGATAAGGCTAGCGATTTTAATCTACAGAATACCAAGACAGTGTATTATCCTGCTAATTACTGAAAATTTCTGTAGTCTTCAAAACATTTATAGAACTTCTTTATCCTTCCCTCTTGATGTATCAGTCTGCTTCCTCATCTTTTGCTTTCTCTAAAACTCCTCAGGATTGGATTGCATTTGTCAAATGAAGCAGATATAGGAAAGTAGAGAGTTCAGTATTTGGAATCAAAAGACAGGAGCTGGAGTTCTTGTTTGGCTGTGTATTAACTGTTTGGCCTCAGGGAAGAGAGATAGCATTGGACAATGGACAAAAATGCTGGATCTGAGTTGGGATCTTGACTAATTTCCTACTAGCTGTATAACAATGGAGAAATCACTTATCCTTCTTCCTTCAGTTTTCCTCATCTATGATATAAGGATAAAGCTTATGTTCCTTACCTCCTAGGGCCATTGTGAAGATCACATGAGATTGTATATATGTACATATGTTTATATATATATATATGTATATATATTTATAAGTGTGTATCTATATCTAGTTATAGATATATTTTCTAACCCCCAAAGCAGCAGTTCTTAAGCATTTTTATCTCAGAACTCATTATTATTGAACGCTCAAAAGGGCTTCAGTTTATATCAGTTAGATCTATCAATATTAATCATATTAGAAATTGAGATATCTTAGTATTATTCTAAAAATAGTTTTGACCACATAATCTTGTGAAAGGGTCTTATGGACCTCCAAGGGTCCCTGGACCATACTGTGACAATTGCCCCCCTAAAGCTACATTTTTAATTAAGCTGTTACTTATTACCAGATCAGACTATGTTAAAAATAAATGTGACATATGTATATAGAGATATGTATATATGTCTATATAATACGTTGACTATATTAAAACAAACATGACACACATGTGTGCATATGAACTGTATACATGTATATATACCTACATATATGTGTATGAAATGTACTACATAAATAAAGAAAGGACAATATTCAGTTGGATTACTTTTAATTTTAATATTGGATTCTTCTTTTGCCTTGTAGTATTTGGACTCTGTATTATTGCTGTCAGTGGTGTGATAGAATCTATTATTACTTCAGTTAATCAGCCTTGTTAAAATTCTGCAGCAGCAATAATGACTGAAGCTATCTATAATATAGGAGAAATAGATTTCTGCCTTTAAGCCATTTCCCTTCTAAGAAAATGCTGTATTTTATTTATTAGGTATTTTTTGTAGTGCTTAAGCCTTATTATTTAGCATTTCTGTAGCACTTGGTATTTCAAACTCCTTTCCAATGATTAATTAGTTATTTAGCACAGCATGGTTCTGGAAGGTGGACCCGTAAAATTAGAATCATAGCACTGTTGCCCATTTCAGGAAACAGAGGCAGACTTGTCTCTTGTGGAATGCTGAGGATTTCCTCGATCAATAGTCTTTACTAAGGGCTGTTCAAAATATTCTGAAGATTTCTATAGAAATCTCAATGCAAAGCAGTTTGTTTCTTTCATAAAGGTATCAGTTGTCATTATGTCATATGCAACCTGTAGAATGTTATCTTTGTATTAAGCTTCACTGTTGTTTTATTTACATTAAATGCCATAGAGTATTTTTTCCTGGTACATTTATGCCTGCAGTGTGAGCATTTATTTTGGCTGTATACTTTCTCATTAGTTCCTTGTGTGGTGGTTTCCAAAAGTTAATGGGTCTTATTCCTAGGTTCAGAGGAATTGGAGCTGAAAGAGAAGCCAGAGAACAAACAGTTAGTCCACCCCTTTTGTTTTAATGGACAAGGGAGCTAAGATGCACCAGTGTTTAGTTCTGTGGCAAAGGTCACACAGAGACAAAGCCGCAGAGCCATTACGCACACCTGGCTGCTCTTTCCTGTGTACTACTCTTACAAGGTTCCGTAGTTATTCTGAACTTAGAGCACAAGCTTCTTGAGGACAAGAGCTGCTTCATTTCTGTCTCTGTATCCCCAGTGCTTAGCACAGTCCTTGGTCCATGGCAGGTACATGATAAATAATCGTTGATAATTTTATTCAGTCAAGCACACAATTAAATTTTTTCCGTTCTGTAGTTATGGAGCCATTCAAAATTCATGCCTTGATCACTCAGTAGCACATAATACCACTTCCCTCCCTAATATGAGATGTCTACCAATTCCAACTCTGGTCATTAATATATATTAATATATAATTTTAATTTCTTTAATTCATTATTAATTATTAACTTAATAATTAACAATAATTTAAATTATATAAATTATAATTAATTCATTAATCGCTATATTAAATTAAATATAAATTAAAATTATTAATTTAATAATAATAATATATTAAAGTATATGTAGAGACTTTAAAATTCTGTTTCAGCTTTTCCAGTAACTGAATGACCTTGGGCAAATCATTTAACCTCCCTGGGCCTCAGTTTCCCCATATGTAAAAGAAAGGAATGCAACTAGATGACTTCTGAGGTCCCTTCAGCTGTATATGTCAGATTCTATGTAATGGTGATGATTTTTTTTTCTTTCTCACTGACTCAAGTATTCAAATAGGTGGTTTGAGCATCTTAAATATTGTTTTGCCACCTTAATTTTAAAAGATCGCCTTTATCTCCTTCCTATCACAAAAGATTACACTTGTTTAATGGATTTTTATGAAAGAAAAGAATTAGTTATTACAATTCATTTCCTAATGTTTGTGGATGATTGGGGATGTATATCAAATAAGCCTGGAATGTTTCCTCTTTCCAAGGACATTACTTAACTGCTGGTGATAGAGTGGGAAATACCCATTGTGTTAACACAAAATTTCTTAGAATCCACATTAGATCATGGGTCTCTCCTTGAAGAAAGTAAGCGTCAATTACAGATGTCAGCTCTCCACTACTAGCTGAAGAGTGAAGAAGGCTCTCATTTTATTTCTACTGAATAGCAGAGGAATGGATCCCTAGCGGAAAAAAGCAGTCAAAAAGATTGAAAAAAACGTTGAGAGATGAATAGGTACGGTCCAGTTTAATTCAGCAAACATATTAAGTGCTTGGTGTGGGCAGAGCCCTGTGATGGGTTCTAGGAAGATGCAAAAATTAAATAAGATTTGGTTAGTTCCTGCTCTAATGGGACTTGCAGACAAAGAGAGGGGAAAAGACATATTATATATGTATTATATATACATATATATTATATATAATATAATTATATATATTATATATGTATTTGTATTATATATATAATTATAATATATATATATAATACAAATACATATATATTATATATAATATAATTATATATATTATATATGTATTTGTATTATATATATAATTATAATATGCAATATTGCACGATGAGTATATTATAGAGGTACAAAAGAATGTGCTATGTAAGATTTAAGAGGGAAGTTCATTCTTTGCAGGAAGGACCAGAGAAAGTTTTATGGAGCCAGTGGTATTTATAAACAGGAATTCAGGTATACAAATTGTATAGGGATAGAAGATACTACAGGGAGAAGGGGTTGCATGAACAAAGGCAGCAAAAGAGTAAACCACTGGGCAAGTTTGTGGAAGAGAGTGGGGCAGGTTGCCTGGAGTACAGATTGTGGAGAAGAAAGTAAGGTGGAATAAAGACGGGAAGGTGTGGTGGCATCACACAATGGAGGCCCTTGCTGTTTTTTGTTCTTTGTTCTGGAGGATCATGACATCAGGGAGGAGATGCTGTGACAGGCAAGTGAGTTGGATTTAAGTGAGGTAGGGCTATGCAAGGTCACTAATCTCACTTTCTCCTCCAAAGTCATCTGGGTCCAGAGGCCAGATATAGATCAGGATGACTGGAGATGGCCTTGAATGACTGGCAGATGAGTTTTAATTCTTGATAATCAGGAGGGAGTCACTGATGATTTTGTGAAGTTTGGATTGGAGGCAGGAGAGCCTGGAGGCAAGGAAAATATTCAAAGGCTGCCAGGGAGTTTGTACCAGGATGATGCTAGAGGAAGTACAGAGGAAGGGATCAATGCCAGAGAAAAAATTGACTGTATTTGGGAACTGATTGGAAACGAGAAGTGAAAGAGAAGAAAAGGTCAAAGAAATTGCCAGACTCTGTGAATTGAGGTGCTGTTAGTGCTTTTTTAAAAAGAGAAATAGTAAAGTCAAAAGAAAAAAAAGCAAGAGGAGAGGAGTTTTTGGGAAAAAAGTAATAGGAAATGAACATTTTGTCACAGCATATTATAAATACATTAGGGAGGTAGTGAGCAAAGGGCAATGTGAGATCCAAGGGAACCTCCATGCAAGAGATGGCATTTGAGTCTGAACTCTACTTAATAGTATTATATTTTTTCTAATTGCAAGTAAAAATAGTTTTCAACATTCGCTTTTGCAAGATTTTGTGTTCCAAATTTTTTTCTCCTTCCCTCCCTCTCTTCCTCCCTCCCCAAGATGGCAAGCAATCTGATATAGGCCACACATGCACAATCATATTAAACATAGAGTTTGAATTCTAAAGGATGAGGAGAAATTCATTTGGGTGACAAGAGGAAGAAAGACATTATTACCTGCTTCTGAACTGTATGTTCAGAGGCCAAGACTAGGAATGCTGGCTATATTCATGTGACTTAGAGTAGTCCAGTTTGACTGAATTGGGGAGAAGGGTCATTTTGGATGAAATTGTATGGTGCCATATAGAATACTGAAAACGGGGTCCACATTTTCATCTTTAAGAAATTTGAATGTAAAAGAAAAAGAATACTAAAATTTATTAATAAAAGCTTCCTGGGTAGATGGGCCAGTATTAAATAGTAAATCCTCTGAATTAAGAAAATGTGAAAGAATTGTAGTTTTACTACTAGACTGTGAGTTACATGAAAGCAAGGGAAATGCTCAAAGTTGTCTGCTTTCATGAATCCAGATGTAAGGACTAGACCTATGATTTACTTGATAAAAAAAATCCAGGATGAAAATAACCCCAAGCCTCCATCTACCAATGCCTGTTTGCGCCTTTTCTGTAACTTCAAGTCTTAGTTGCTTGAAGTACTGAGATGTTAAATGACTTGTCAGTATACGTCAGAGATGGGACTCGATCCCAGGTGCTCTGGGTTTTACAAATGACTCTCTGACCACTACTCCATGCTGCCTTTCTTAATAAATATAAAGGAATTATTTGTAATATGCATTTCTATTACTTGCATGTATGTACTTATTCAGTTATTTACATTTACGTGCTTGAAAACAGAAGGAATATTCTATATTTGATTAACATTCAACCTTCACAGTTGCCAGTTATCTCTTACCTATTAAATCCGATGGCTTTTACTTCAATTTCATCCTATTAGCAGTGTTTGACATTGTAGACCCAATTCCTCCCATGACTTACGTGACGTTTTCTCTCTTGCTTCTTCTCTCCCATTTCCGCTGTCTTTGCTGAACCTTCTTCTTCCTCCTGCCTGCTATTTATGCATGTCCCCCAAGTTTTATCCTGAGCCTATGCCCAGGTCCTTTTGTACGTCTGCTTTCTCCCTTGGTGATATCATCAGCATCTCTGCATTTTTACCTCTAAATAAATAACCCCTAAAATCTACATGCCTAGGCTTAGTCTCTCTTCCAAACATCAGTAACACGTTGTAAGTTGCCTTTTGAATTTCACGGCATAGATGTCCTGTGCTTTATGTTTTTTCTCCTCCTTCCTGTCTCCTCCTCCAAGACTGGAAGCTCCCAGGGGGAGAGGTTTTCCACTATTGTCTTTGTTTCCTTAGTGACTACCAGAGACCTTTCCATTTTAATAACTTCCCTATATACCTCAAGTAGGAGAGGAAGGGATTTGTTTTGAACCTCATATTTGGTTTTTATTATATTTGAAGGCATTTAATAAATAATAGTTTGTTATATAATTGTATTATTATAATTATAAGGAGGAAGATTATCCTTAAGGCATTTGATATTGTATACACATATAAAAACAAATAAATGTTTGTTGTATTTTACATAGCCTATTTGGCAGCTAGGTAGCACAGTGGATAGAGTGCTGGGCCTAGAGTCGGACTGATTCATCATCCTGAGTTCAAATCTGACCTCAGACACTTATTAGATGTATGACCCTGGGAAAGTCATTTAACCCTGTCTGCCTCAATTTGCTAATCCCTAAAATGAGCTACAGAAGGAAATGACAAACTACTCCAGTATCTTTGCCAAGAAAACCCCAAATGGGGTCATGAAGAGGCAGAAAAGAATGAAAACATCTGAACAACAACCACAGCATATGTTATTATAGCAGTGGTATAACAATATGAAAAGAGTGCATTTATTATCACGAAAATCTTAGACAACGGGAGTACAAAGTTTATTACCCCTACCTGACAGATGAGAATACTGATGTTCAGAGGTGATGTCATCACCTGCTCATGATCAAACTGGAAATTGGGAAGCCTAGATTTTAAGCCAGGTTTTCTGTTTCCGAGTCCAGTGCTATTTTTGCTGTACCAGTGTAGTGAAAATCACTTAAATGTCTTGGAAGGGCTTTCTGGGAATAAGGGACAAACTTTACTCACATATGAAATAATATCATGTATCCTGGATAACTCTTCCTTTTCTTTAGTTGCGAATGATGGCTGTCAAGTTTCATGTGAGGAATAGGTATTATTTTATTTTTTTCCACATAATAATAGAAAGCGTGGCTATCATTTGGGTAAACTAGATGAATTTGTGATGTATGAGTCCTTTGGATGGAGACATTTCATATAAGTCCCACTTTATCTGTTTCCTTAGGAAATTTTTCCTTTGCAAATCTGCTAATTATCCCTACATTATCCTCTTAAATTTAAGAGAAGAAATGAAATTCTACGTTTAAATACTAAGTACTTGAACAGAAGCCAAATACCAAATGCATCTAAACATATTTGTCAGATTTACAATATTGGATATAACTGTGTTAATTGTCCAGAGGCTACTTCAGTGGATATTAATCCATAAGCAATAACAAAGTGGAATTAAAGAGAGTTTCTGATTTTTTCAAATGCATCAGAGTGAAATCCACTGAAGATGATGGAGAGAGCAACAAATATTTTCCTTCTGGTTACTATATGTTGAGATTTTTTTCACTTCAGTATTTTTGTTGGTATCAGCTACACCTAGAATCAATGGTTTGTCTGAATCCTTTTCTAGGAAAATACCAAGTACCCAAGAGACTCCTGAAAAAAGAGGTCATTGTTAGCCATTTCCTATCCTAGGCAATTTTCAATTCCTCCCAAATATTTTAGAATTGTTATTTTCTTGCAAAAAGGGAAAATGAACCTATTTTAGGGGTAGCCATTATGGTTGAAGATGAATGTCTAAAATTTTCATTTCTAGCTTCCTTTCTTTTCATATTTTTTTCCCCTCTTTGCTTCAGGGGAAAAGACCCAATCCAAAACATCATAATATTCTCATTAAAAGAACCTGGAGTCAGGAATATCTGAGTTCAAATATGGCCTCAGACCCTTAGTAGCTGTGTGACACTTGGTAAATCACTTACCCTCTGCTCATCTTAGTTTACTCGTCTATAAAATGGGTACAATAATAATACCTACCTTCCAAGTTTGTTTTAAGGATAAAATGGGATAATAATTGTAAAGTATTTAGCACAATGCCTGGCACATGGTGCTATATAAAGGTTAGTCATTATTATTATAATTATTTACGCTTTCTCTCTATTTGTCTTTTTCTTACATCTCTTTTCATTTTTTCCTCTTTGACTGGGTTATAACTACACTGAGGCTTATAAGATGGTGAGATATTTCTCTCTACCTACATGGTTACTTACATTTACATGTTCCTCAGCGACCTTTCTAGAACATGATATCCATAACTTAATACAGTCTTCTAGATGTGACTTAACCAACTTAGAGTGTGGCCAGTCTCCTGGCTTCTTCACGTGAGATGCCATACTTCTGATAATGCAACCTATGATTTCATTAGTTTTACTTTTACGACCATGTCACACCATTGACAGGCATTAGATTTGCGGTGCAGGGACTTACATGAAACGGTTTCAAATTTGCAGGTGTAGAGGGAGTACTTGAGATCTCGATGGCTTTCAAGTTGGCATGGCAAAGTGGGATAGGATCCAGAAAGATGTGGCTTTGAATCCTGCCTCTGACACACACCAGCTAAGTGACCATAGGCAAGACCAGAAATAGTCAAGTAACAGTGTGGATTCCTTCTGGGTATGGGTCATATTAATGGCCCTGAGGTCCCTCTCAGCTATCAGATCCTTTGAAGTTAATTTCTCTGTGCCTCACTGTCCTCACCTGCAAATGTGGGGAATCATGACTAGAGTATTGGTGATTATGAAATGTAATGAAGATGTTTGTGAGACCTTGTTTTCCTGGAGGGTTGTTTGATGGAAGATGTGGGTAAGATGCACGTACCCCCTTGTTGCTCAGGGGCCAGTTAAGGGCTTTGCAAACTTTAGAGTATTTTATAAGCCTTGGTTATTGCCATTACTGTGTAAAGTACTGACAGCTTGTAAGAGCTCTCTACAGGATGACATTCTCCCAACCTCCAGTAATTTCAAAGCCGAATCCTTTAACTACGATAATGATGACGACAATCATGATAATTAACAGTTTGTTGTTCAGCCTTTTCAGATGCATCAGATTCTTCATGACCCCATTTGGGATTCTTTTTGGCAAAGATGCTGGTTTGTTATTTCCTTCTCCAATTCATTTTACAGATGAGGAGACAGACAAGTGACTTGTTCAGGATCATATAGCTAGTGAGTATCTGAGATTGGATTTGAACTCAAGTCTTCTAGACTCTAGGCCCAGCATTGTATCTACTGAGCCACCCAGCTGCCCAATAATAAACAAGAATCTTGTGAGATAGGTATTATTCTCATTTTACAGATGGGGGAACTGAGGCAGACAGGTAAAATGACTTGCCTAGAGTCACACAGCTAGTAAGTCACACAACTAGTAAGCCAGATTGGAACTCAGGTCTTCATGAATCCAAGCGCCAACCTCTAGCTGACTCCTATGAATGGAAGAGGTTTCTTGTTTTCTTCTAAGTACTCTTTTGCTGATGTAGTCTCTCTCTCTCTCTCTCTCTCCCTCTCCCTCCCCCCCCCTCTATTTTTAGAAGGGTGGTGCATTGATATGCCACAATCTGTTTGTGGATTGGTTAAGATAGTAGCTTAAAAACCATGTGAAGTATTTACTTTTACCAAGCCTCTGGGGCAATTTCTGCAGAAGGGTCTAGTAAAAAGAGTTCACTCACTCAGATGGGAAGCAGTCCTGACGCTTTTCTTGAGTCAGTTTCATCCCCCGCAAAGCATCTTGCTGTGTGTCAGTTTGAAGTCTGCAGACTGGTAATATGTCTGGACCAGATGCTGCTTTGTGAGAACTGACTGCTGTGAATATAACGAGAACATTTTAAAAAAATTAATAATAGAAAACAGTTGCTTTTAAAAATTTTAACTGTGTCAGGATGAAAAAAACAACTGCTCCTCTAGTCCATCATTCTTTGGAAAGCAGCTTTTGGCAGCTGCTGAATAATACAGACAAAATACCTCCTCTCCCTGGTGAAAGTATGGCATCATTTGCTATTTCCAGTCCCTTACTTTGCTGGAAGGTTGTTTGATGAAATATGTGAGTGATATGCATGTACCCCATTATTGCTTGGAATCTACTTTGATCCCCTCCTTAAAAATCTTTTGCTTTTGCTTAAATAAACTTGCAAATAGTGTCAGGTAAAAAAAAAATTACTACTCTGTATGTTTTTGTTAAGGGACTGCTATGTGCCGGACACTGTGCTAAGTGTTAGGGATACAAAGAGGGGGTCAAAGACAATCCCTGCTCTCAAGGAGCTCAAATGTAATGGTGTGAGCTAGTCAAGACTGATGAAGAATCAAAAGATTCTCAAGAAACATATTTTCACTGTGTAATTAGAAAGTTTTTAAGGAAGCCTTCGGGAGTTATTTAGAAAGATAAGAGGAAAAAACAAGAAAGCTAGTTTTTCAGGTCCTTTGAATTTTTATTGCCACTCCGTCTTTCTGATGTCAATTCTTCATCTTTCCTCATGACTCTGTGGTGTCACTCTCTGCCCTTTGGATGTGTGAATGAAGTTCAATAAATTCAATACAAGAAGAATCTCCTTCTGGAATCAGATAAACCTTTTATTAGAGGGAAAAAGAGCCCTGACTTAGACTTGAGCCACCATTGAACAAAAAAGATCCAAAGTGCTCAGTTGGAAGCTCTTGGATTTGTTGGGACTGTGACCTTGAGGGCTAGGGCAGTTATACTTTAAGATCTGAACGTGTTCCTGTCTTGTATGAAAAAAAGGGCTACCCTATTTGAATGACCAATAGCATTGTTTTCTAATATTAGAGGCCAGAAGCACAACATAAAGATGGTAGAAATCAATTATTAATGTAAGCTTGATGTGTGCCATGCCCATCTATGCTGGAGCACCTTAGACCTCCCACATGGGGTGTGTGGACACCTCTTTACTCTCTAGGTTGGTGCGTTCACTCTTAGTTGTCGTTACATTGGCAGCTATAGGTTCCCAGAGAAGAAATACTGCCACTGAAACTGTCCGGATGACAATACTATTGTAAGTGAGTAATTGCCCCTATTCACAGCTTTAGCTCTTCAGCCCCTACTAGTGCACTTCCATTGGAACAACCATATATAGTAACACTTTGAAATATTAGATATGAACATTTACTTAGAAATAAGGCAAAAGAAATAATAACATCACAAATATTCGTTTGTTAATGCAAATGCAGATGACAAAGTACACCATAATTTATGCATAAACCTGGGTCATACAGTTATACCAGCGCACTCAATATCTTTTAGAAGAGTGGATATACACTTTCAGAAACTTTCTAGGGAATCATATGAGGAAGCAAAATTCATGTGCTTAGGAAAACTCAGAACTCTGTAACGTAGTCATGGATATCATTGATACATCCAGGGACAACTGTGCCATATAAAGCTACTCTTTTGCTTGTCTATTTGCATGTCTGTTGGTTCTCACTATTCTTATCTGGAGCAAATCCTTTTCTCCTTTATTCTTGAACTAATGAAGCATTTACAGGCTCTCTTACCTTTTAATTACTTTTAAAAAGATGTTGGGAAAGTATTACATACTTAATTTATCCATCAATCTCCTTTAAGCCTGAAAAACTCATCAGGCTGGTTTCCTCTGGACAATACAAGCCCAGCTACCCTCTTTGGTCACCATGACACTGCATCATCCAATCAGATAGCAGCAAATAGAATTTGCCTCATAACATTTTGCATCAACTCTCTAAACAAGGCAAACAAGCCTAGCCAGCTCTTTATCAATTCGATTTCAGCATCTCTTCCTATGTAGCAAAGTAGCTACAAAACCTGTCTCCCCCTTTTCTGCTTTTCTTTCTCCAACCAAAGGTGCCATAAAAGAGTGACAGATATTTCACCTCTCAAACTTGAGGTAGAATGGGAGGCCAGTAGCTAGAACTGAAGTGCTCTACCCATGAGCTCTAGTCTTCATTCAATGAATCAGGAACTAGAAACCAAAACTTTCTCATAAGCGTTCTGCTGCAGAAGCCTTCTCCAATCAGCTCTGAAATAAAGGTTTTTCAATTCTTTGTTCAGGTTTTATTCTTCTCCCAAGTTCTTTACACTTTTTTTCATTATACGGTTTCAGTGGCTTACATCAGAATTTTCTTGTACTCTTATACTTTTCACTTAGAATTAAAAAAAAAACTACCAGATTTTTCTTACAATTAGTCACAAAAGATATCTTATTTTATATTTTGAATTGTAACCTCTTGTCTTAAAACAGTTATATGCAAATGAGCTAAAAATCACAATGACCGACAGTTTCAGGCATTAATCCATTCTCAAAATGACTCTCCATTTAGTCTGAGTCGTTGAAGACTATGTTTTTCAATACACACATTTTATCAGTTTTGGGGGTAAAAAAAGATTTTTCTATCCTCTTCAACTCATCAAACTTTTCATATACAAATGACACATCACCCTATATCCTTTATAACATGATTTAAGCTTTTAAAATTTACACTACAGTTCATTTTCTGTCCCAAGCTGTTTAAATCCCATCTGACATCTGTATTTATTTACACACATTATTTCCTACCTCACAATTTTAATTAAGCCAAAGTTCTTTTCCAACTCCTTTCCAGGCATCAAACTGTTCATTAACAAAACCTTACAGCCTCCTTAATTACTTTATTTGTTGTTGTTCAGTCATTTTCAGTCTTAACCAACTCTTCATGACCCCATTTGAGGTTTTCATGGCAAAGATACTGGAGTGGTTTGTCATTTCCTTCTGCAGCGCATTTACAGATGAGGAAACTGAGGCAAACAGGGTTAAGTGATTTGCCCAGGGTCACACAGCTGGTAAACAAGTATTTGAGGTCTGATTTGAACTCAGCAAGATGAGTCTTCCTGACTCCAGGCCCAGCACTCTGCACTATGGCGTCACCTAGCTGCCATTGCTACTTGATTTACTTGTTTTTATTTAGTCAGAAGCACTTTTCCTGCCCTTTTCAGCACTAGCTTGTATCACATAGAGAGACACTACCATAAAGGAGTAGTACTTTACATCAAATATGTAGGATGTGGTGGAGTGAATTCTCTTAATCTTTTCTAGTTGGAGCTTAGAAACAGGGAAATCCCCCCTCTCTGGAACTCAGTTGAGAATGAGACAGTGAAATCCAAGCTACAGAATCGTAGAGTAGGAAGATACTTCAGAGGCAGTCTGGTTCAAACCATATCTGATTGAGAATTCCCTCAAAAGTGTCTCCAATAATTAGTCATTTCCCTTGAAAATCTTCAATGAGAAGGAACTCTCTGCTTCTTGAAATAGCCAAAACCACTTTTGGAAAACTCCAATTGCAAAGGAAATTTATCTTTACATAAAGGTGAAGTCACACGGCCGATGAACAAGTACATATGAAGAGCCTACTATGTGTCAGGCACTGTGCTAGGCACCAGAGAAGTCTGCCTCTGCAACTTCTGCCGATTGTTTCTGATTCTTCCCCCTGGAGCCAACTGGACCAAGTCTATTCCTCTTCTGTTCCTTCACAATTCCTTCACATACCTGAGGAGAGCTCCCATGTCTCCTATAAACATCTCTTTCCCAGGTTTAGCATTCACAATTCTTTCCAGCAGTTCCCATGTGGTATGATTTCAAGACCTATCACCATTTTGCTTATCTTTCTCTGGACACTCTTCAACTTGTTGATGTCATTCCCATAATGCAGTGCCTAGAACTGATTACAGTTGAACATTTCTTAGTCTTACCTCTTAGTACTTTAGCTAAAATTTCTAACACTTTGTTCCATTGATTTTATTCCAGAAATTGTGTATCCAAGCTTCACTTCAGCATTCCGTCCACATGCCTACTGAATACAAAGAAGAAATGAGAATTCAAAAACCATGGCAGCCTTGAACCATTTAGTATGGGGCAAACAGCCCTACATAATTCAGAA
The DNA here is from genome assembly GCF_028372415.1 of Notamacropus eugenii. NCBI lineage: Eukaryota > Metazoa > Chordata > Mammalia > Diprotodontia > Macropodidae > Notamacropus > Notamacropus eugenii. The sequence goes on from NC_092874.1 coordinate 66,167,578, forward strand.
AGATCTTTTCAGTAATCATGTTCATAATGATGATCCTGAAATACCAAGAAAAGATTGAATTTTGTTTAATACCCTCTGTTTGAGAATGCAGGGATGTTCACAATACATTTAAGGATGATTTTCATTCAAAATAGTTTAAAAATACATTACTTAAACAAATCCTCTGCTGTCCAGAAAATTCAGCAATCCTGAATGACCAATTTCCCCAAAGACTCTGGAAAAAATGGGAAAAGTCATTTTTCCTTTCTAAATTTATTTTTTCCTAGTGGAGATGAATTTTGTGATTGGTAATGTTATTTACCTATATTGTCAATTTATTTTTTGGAATTATTGTAATGTGTTTAAATGTATATTGTTGTTTGCCAACATGCCATCTTCCATCCAGATATGTGAATAGATTTGTAGCAGATGATAAAAATTAAAATGGTTAGCTTGAATTTAAAGAACTTTAAACTTATAGAATGCATATACATATACATACTACAATGGAGCTACTTCTTTGGGATCCCCTCCTTATCACATTCAAAGTCATAACTTAAGGTAACACTAAAATTAATGACACATTTCTGAACTTATCTGGTTTTGATTATACAAGTCAGGGACACTCTAAGATTTTTGTCTCTATTTGATCATTTTTATTATCAATTTTTTTATTAGAAAGAGACTTACTTGACATAGGCAGACTTGTTGCTTTGGTGACCTAACTGGAGCCCTAAATGGCCAATTTCAGTAGTAACCTGTATTGCTAGGGGATAGCTTGGGTGATAAACAAGTCTTACTCATTATTTAATTTACCTTTTGATGTGTAAAACTAGCATGTACCTTCTGCAGAACTTGAGCCTAGATCTTGACTTTGATGCTGACTCCCTGTCCTTCATGCCATACTACTTCTTATTTTTAATGAAGATAATACTACTAATGAACACTTTGTTTAATGAGCTCAAGCTGTTGTGAGCTCAACACACAGAATTTGTAGTAAGTTACATATATTATACTCCCACCCCAAAGGATTTATTGACTAGAACTGCAATCTCAGTGGTATTCTTTTAACTTGGTGTTTCACTGAAATTTAGAGGTTAATACTATTATTTAAAACAGCATGATATTTCCCCAGCAGTATGACTCATCACTGTAGGCATGAGTCAGATAGGAAGCTTAAATGTTTAGAATCACAGAAAGAACTAGGAAACTGGAAATCAAGATTTTTATTCTGTTGTGGAGTTAACTCTCACTTTGAAGGGGAAAATAAGAATGCCTAATATTAGTCAGGCATAGTCAGGTTAATATTTCTCTGCAACTTAAAGTCATCTAGGATTTTTCAAGCATTGCCCTTCATTTCTTTCACTGAAATCTTACTTAGTGTGATTCTGAACAAGTGACAAACTCAGCCAATCTCATTTTCCTCATCTGTAAAATGGGAATAATTTTAGCACCTACTTCACAAGGTGATTATAAGAATCAAACAAGATAATATAGGTAAGGCTCTTTGAAAACCTTAAAGCACTACATCAGTGTTAGGGGCAGGATAGTAGCTATTCCTCCTTTCCCTCTTCCTTCTATTCTCGATCTTCATTTGACAGAGACAGCTTTGGTATTTCTAAGATATGCCAATGAAGCACAAATTCTGGCTGATCCTACCAAGCCAGAGAGATTAAAAGTATGGCCTGCCAATAGACTATACATCATCTAAAAACCAGCCCTCAGGTGTAAATTCCAGAGACTCATCACCAAAACGTTGGCTAGCAGATGATGAATGTATTTTGCCTCATAAAGCGTATTGAAACTGCCTACTAAGGTATAAATAGACAGCTAGTTGATGCAGTGGATAGAGTGCTGGGCCTGGAGTCAGGAAGACTCACATTCATGGGTTCAAATCCATCCGCAGGTACTTACCAGCTATGTGACCCTGGGCAAATCATTTAACCCTGTTGCCCTCAGTTTCCTCATCTGTAAAATGAGTTGGAACAGGAAATGGCAAACCACTGCAGTATCTTTGCCATGAAAATCCCAAATGGGGTCTTGAAGAGTCAGACATGACTGAAATGACCAAACAATAAGGCATAAAAGAGTATGTTGGAGGGAGAATATGCCTATTTCCTCTATACTCTCTCCATCTGAATTTGACTCATTTCATAACTAGGAAGGAAGGAGATAAGAACTTACAAAGTATCTACCATGAGTCAGACACTGGGTGTGCTAAGCAGTTTAGAATTTCTCTCTTTTGATTCTCACAACAACTCTAGGAAATAGGTGCTAGTATTATCCCCATTTTATAGTTGAAGAGACTGAGGCAGAGGTTAAGTGAATTGCCCAGGATCACATAGCTAATAAGTGTTTTAGGTCAGATTTTGAATTCAAGTCTTCTGGACTCCAGGCCCCGTGTTCTATCCTATGGGCCATGTCTATCCAATGGTATATCAACCTAGAACCTAGGGTTTGGGAGAACCTTCTCCCAGAGCAACCTGACTATATTCTTCTTCAGTTGGAGTTAGGTAAACTAAGACATACCTTTGATCAAGAGTTGCTGTGCTTCTCATCTTAAAGTTCCCAGAAACACATGATAACCTCACTGTGAGTGATCCAGATGAATGACAATCATTGCTGCCACTTCTTTTTCCATGAGCAAGAGCCAGAAGAATTCGCCTTTTCGTCATAAAATATGTTGTAGGCATATTCACTCTCAGAGTGAATGAATCAAAATGAAATTCACCTTGGAAAAGATATTTACAATTATATTTATCGTCTAGATTTAAATTTTGGACTCTCAAGCAAAAATTTTCCCCAAAAGCTTTCTGTCCCTCTCCGTCACTACTGAAGTTGATTGATCTGTAGCTTTACCCATGGGTCTGGGTCTTTGGATTAGTTCTCTCTTTTTGGCTTTATAAATGTATCCTTTTGGTCAGAAGGAGAACTTAAGAAGATACTTGGAGTGTATTTGTCCTTCATTGCTGAAGAAGACCATGCCATCAGAAAACTAATGACATGACTTGCACTTGACTTTTGTTTCGAGTGAGGGAGAGCTGTGCAAGGTCACCAGCTTCGCTGCTCCTCCAGAGCCATCTGAATCCAGTGACCAGATATTCACCAGGATGACTGGAGATGACCCAGGATGAGGGAACTAGGGTTAAATGAGGTCACATAGCTAGTGAGTGTCAAGTGTCTGAGGTGAGATTTGAACTCAGGTCCTCCTGACTCCTGCACTGGTGCTCTATCCACTGGACCATGTAGCTGCCCCAAAGAAGATACTACGTATGACTAGATATACAGTTTTGTTCCTGAGTAGAACTTTTACTTGATTTTGGAAACGATGGTATTTTTTTTTTCTCTAGAATATGTTGAAACATTAAAAAACAGTCCCTTTTTAAGCTTTGCTAGAGGAAATAGCCTAGTGTCAAGGTTACTTACTATCTGATCAACTCTCTCTGTCTCACATCACTAGTCTCTGAAATGGAAAGGGGCTGATGCAGCCTTTCATTCATCTTGTAGAGAGAACTAGTGAAATATATGGGAAATGATGAAAAGAGCATGGATGGCCATGGATTTCAAGTCAGGAGATGTGGGATTGAGTCCTGCTCCTCCTGCTTACTTGCTAAGTAATTTTAAGTGAGTCGCTTAGCTTCTCTGGGACTCTTGTCCTTGTCTGTGAAAAGTGAATGGCACGTGCCCTGCCTCCCTTACAGGGTTGTTGTAAGGATCATATGAATAATGTATGTAATCTACACTGTCAACTATAAAATGCTACGTAAATATGGGCTGTCAGATTCCTCCATTTCAGTTCTCTGTCTTTATGTCCAAAGACAATTAATTGGGGGTTGTAAGAACATCGAATGTCTTCCTGAAGCATTCTTCAAAGGTTATAACATGTATGCAAAAGTAAAATCAACCAAGGACCTCTACCTGGACCCTCGTTGAGGTATGTTGGGCCATCTCCTGTCATCCTGATCTATATCTGGCCACAGGACCCAGATGGCTCTGGAGGAGAAAGTGAGGCAAGTAACTTTGCACAGTCCTCCCTCAACCAAATCAGTCAATTCCAAATCATGTCATCTTCTCTCTGATGTCATGGTCTTCTTCAAGATTGAAGGACAAACTACGAATCACAACCACATATTGAGGTATGTTATGAGGTGAAGTAGAACTCTGTGGACTCAGAAGACCTGAGTTCAAATCTTACTATGTGACCCTGGGCAAGTCACTTAACTTAGTTTCCTCAACTGTATAATAGGAATAATAATAGCAGCTACTTCCCAGGGTTGATGAAGGATCAAATGTGATAATATTTGTGGTGCCTGGCACTTAGTAGGTACCTTATAAATCCTTCCTTCCTTCCTTCCTTCCTTCCTTCCTTCCTTCCTTCCTTCCTTCCTTCCTTCCTTCCTTCCATTCTTCCTTCCTTCCTTCCTTTCATTCTTCCTTCCTTCCATTCTTCCTTCCTTCCTTCCTTCCTTCCTTCCTTCCTTCCTTCCTTCCTTCCTTCCTTCCTTCCTTCCTTCCTTCCTTCCTTCCATTCTTCCTTCCTTCCTTCCATTCTTCCTTCCTTCCTTCCATTCTTCCCTTCCTTGCTTCTTTTCTTCTTTCCTTCTCTACCAAAGTCCATATTTCTCTTTGACAACTAAAAATACAAATAGACTAATATTAAGTCCAAAAGATCAACACCAAAAATAGAAGCACCTAGAACTTCCCAATCATTGCAAATCTACTTACTCCTTCCTGTCCTTGAACTTGAACTTCAGTTGCCAGGCTTCTCCTACTGTGCTAATAATGACCCAGCTGTTCACAACTTGTACTTTTTATGACATATTTCTGTATTATTGCTCTCCATATGCAGAAGTATCAAGGCATAGTTAATTAGCCTAGTGCAGCCTCAGGGATCACGGCTCATTCCAATATAATATGGCTTTGTGTATACTTACTTGTCCCTCTGATTATTATTGAAGTTCATTTATTTGGGGGCAGTAGAAATGAGCTGGAGTTCATTGATAGCTAAATATTGATTACTTAAAAGCAGAGAAGAACAGATAGATTTATACTGGGAGGTTATATAGATGTTTCTATTTTGCCAGATTAATCAATATATAGGGAATCTAGACTTTCCTTTTTCTTTTACTTGTAACAACTCCCTCCTAGTCATTTTGTTGTCCATTAGTGTCTCCACATGAATCTAACTGATTGGTAGTTCTTAGACTATGCTGTTGTAAATTATGGATGCCAGGGGTTGGCAACCTAGGGCACAGGAAATAAAATTTAGTGGCACAGTAGCCTGGGTAGTCATTATATAGAGACATTTAAACAACAACACAATCAAAATTTGAAAATATGTAGAACAGGAGCTGAGAGTCTCATTTTACCATGTACTGCTCAGACTACATTTAGATTATTCATTTTCTTAGGTTAGCTATATTTTAAGAAGGATATTAATATCATGTGCCCCCTGGGCTGGGTGTGTGATTGAGCGGGGAGCATAGACTGACCATGTTGTTATAGCATTCTTTATTTTTTTCAAAATCAGTATACATTGTAGACATGAATTGATTAGGTCTTTGATTTATTGGAATCCAGATGTGGTAGGTTCTGTTCTTTGAAGTTAGCCATTTCTGCTACCAGCTTGTTACAGATGTTGTTAGCCATTTTATTATAGAATTTAGAGTGGGAAGGGATTTTTTCAGACTAGGAAGCTGAGAGGTGCCATAGGTTACCCTAGGATTCAGAGTAACAAGGTGGGACTTCATCCAGGTCCTCTGCTTCTAAAACCAATATTCTTTCAAGAACACCAGCTTTCTCAAGTTTTATAAGCTCTCGAGTTCTCTCTTTCCTGAAGGATTAACGTCTTAATGCAGATCACTTAAGCTTGGATGACTGGGCTGTTCTTTTTTGGCTTTTGTGTACTAATTAAGACCGCTTCCCTAACAAGAATTCTGTGAGGAAGGCATTTTGTAAACCTTAAGGCTATAATCAGGTTCTTAGCACCTTTTATTTGTTGATTTTCTTTTTCTCTGCTTTTTAATCTCAGCCGTTGAATCCTAGGGTTTTAGATTTAGAGCTAGAAAGTAGTTTATCAGTAAAACTAGTGCCACCCCCTTACCTTACAGATGAGTGAACAGGACAAGAGGGATAAAAGGATGTGCCCAAGGTCATACAACTAAAGACAGGCTTCAAACGGATATCTTCTGAATTCAAATCCATTGCTCTTTCCCTTGTGCCATGATGCCTCTCAATTTGATGCCCCCTCAGTTTGGACTTGGTTATGTCAAAGGAGGGCATCAAAGCAACGAGGAAATAAATATTTATTAAAGACTTACTGTGTTTTAGACACTGGGAATAAAAATAGAAGCAAAAACAAATATGGTTCCTGCTCTCAGGGAGCTTGTATTCTAAGGGGAAGAGGAGGCAGAAGTGGGATTAGGGGGAAGATACCTCTGCAGGGACATGGTTTTGAAGTTTGGAAAGTCAGAAGCAGAGGTCAGAGGGAAATGGGGGGTGGTTGTCCTAGACCCCATCCTGAAATGGAGGCCCAGAAATCCCTCACAATAATAGGAGACTGATATGGCAGAGAGAGATGCTCCAGGATGAGATGGGCCCATGGGATGATATAACTTTTATTTCTAAATTCTTAGTCATGTAATCAACTGACCAGCATTAGCTTTGCCTGGCTCTGCACAAATAATTTTTTTAAAAATAGTATTAACTTTGAGAATGTATATTAACTCAATAGGAAGGGTCATACATCCTTTTGTCTGTTGGCCAACCTCCCGCTTCTTCTGATGGACTGGATTCCCAGAGAGCAGTTTGACTACTTTTTCCCTCAAAGTTCTACCATGGGATAACTTTGAGGAACTTGGATTTCTAATCACTCATGAACCCCCATATGATTTTCCCAATATGATTAACCAGTTGATATCAGTTGTTTTTTTACAAAAGGGTATTTACTGGGAAAGTATGTCAAAGACAGAAGTAACAAATATATTTCTCAAACCAAGTGCTTACTCTCCCCTATCTACAATTTGATTCTTGGGAATGGTGGGCTCATACTTAAAGGCCAAAGGTAGTCAGATACATCTGGGAAGAACTTGTGGGATCTAAGAGTTACTCACAAATCCTGTTGCTAGAAATCCTTTTTTCTTCCCTTGGAGCCCCCACCAAGTAGTCTTCTAGTATGATACCAACAGTCATTCTACAAGTTGTTCCCTTGCTCAACTGGTCCAGCTTTTTATTTTATTTTTAATTTATAGACTAAAACAAACATTTCCATAACATAGTACAGTAAAAAAGATGATTGCACATGAAACTCCAAATCATCTATGCACAACTTGCTATTTCTTTCAACTATACAAGATTATCATACAAATTTCTTTTTTCCCCTTTATTCTCCCCTCATGCCCTAGAAATAGCTACCATTAGACACAAATATATATACATATATACATACACATATATGTATATATATACACACATGTAAAATTCATCTATACATATTTCTATTTATCAGTTCTTTCTCTGGATGCAGACAGTGTTTCTTCTTCATATGACATTTATGGTTAATTTGGGTATTTATAATAGACAAAATAACTTATTTGCTCAGTCATTCTTAAAACAATAGAATGGAAATGACTGGATAAGCTGAACATATGAATATGATGGAATACTACTGTGTGGTCCGGCTTTTTACAGGACATGGTACCTCAATTAACTAGCTAATCCACTGTTGAACTGGATCAAAGTGATCACTCCTCAAGGTTGCCTCCTTAGGGGACTTAGCTCTTGCTATGGTACAACTCTAGCGATCTCTGCTACTAACCAAGGTTGCTTAGGGGACCACTAACGACTCTTCCAAACTTTTAAAACTAATACATTTGTAACCTAGTTCATGCTGCCTCTGGATATAAATAGACACAAAGGTGCCATACACTTAGGGAATGCAGTAGCTAGGTGAGAGAGAGGATAATTTGCTTGATTGCAGAAGAAACTGGCGAAATCTCAGGCTAAGAAAGAAGTCATTTCCTCTTGTCAGCTGTATGAAAGCAAATTTCCAGAAAGGAAGCAAGATACAATGGTTCCAGGTAAAGATCACTGGATAAATGGCAAACAAAATCAAATTAAAAAAAAACCCAAGAAATAAATGCTCCACCTTCCAAAAACAATTCTGCATTGCTTATATTTGCTGGAGTGGAAATAGATGTATTCTTATGCCATAAAAACACTATGATCATCTGCATTGTTTTCTTTCTCTTCCCCACAGTGCATACCAATTAAAGGCCTTGGATTTGTGCTTGGAGCCTATAAATGCAATTGCAAAGAAGGATTCTACCATCCCCGTGTCTTTTCAGTGAACAGCTTTCAGAGTAAGTGCCTTTTGCTTGTGTATATTTTTTTTTAAAAAGGAAAGCATTAATAATTCAGTCCTCCTTTTATCCTTGTCAGGGTTATATGGTAAATTCCCAGTGGCCTGCAACTCTGGAATTATATAATCACTTAAGGAGTTTTAGTTTGGGGTTTGTCATCCAGGAGACTCTGGAGAACTCAATAAAACATACCTACTTTAAGCATATTTGATTTATAAATAAATTAAAATGATTTGAAAAGAAACCTAGCTTCCTTAGGAAGAAAAACATTGGACATCATTTGATTGGGGCAGAGGGAGGAGGTTCATGGAGGGGAAGCAGAGGGGGATTTTGCTACAAAGATAAACAAATTTAGTTTGCCATTTTTACTAGTGCAAATTGAGTCCTTTAGTTTCTGCTTGCTTGTGTTTAAAACCTTTCTGTCTCTTTAAAATATAGTAGAAGTAGGAAAGGCGTTGTGGGTCTTTTTTAGAGAGTGTCCAATGGTGACTAGTAATGGTGAGTAACCACTGAGGAGACATTTGCTACCATCAAGAAATGGATAGTATGACCCAGGACACCTTGAAAACTAGTGTAGTTGGAAGCTTGGGGCCTTAATTTATAAAGATCCATGAAGAGAAAGGGGGAGAAAAAAATTTGTCCAGATTTAGGACTGGGTCTGCCTCTGTCTTAATGCTACAATGCTCTCTGCTTTGAGTCAAGGAAAATGGAATTTATGATTGTCATGACCATGTCACTTGCTAATTTGAGTTTATAATCACCTCTAAAAAGATCTTGATACTTCAGCATTGTAAGTTAAATAAAGGAATTTTGTTAAAACATAAGAAATTTACAATATTGCTTTATTTATGTACTTATATCTTATTAAATTTGCTTCATGATACTGCAACTGTAGCAGTATATAAAGTTCCTACATATTTGCAATATGGCAGATAAGGTTCAGTGTGGTCTATGGTGTCGAGGCTATTCTGCATGTCCAGGCACACTCTTTCTTGGTCCTTCAGTTGTTAGTGCTTTGATCTTAAAATCTGAGGTGGGGCAGTGCAGCAGCAGAATGACGTATTCTTGGGTAGAAGATCTCTTTAGAAGTCACAAGGGAAGCTTTCAAAGATTCAGCGGTATGGCCTTTGTAACCTAGGGAAGATAATGGGCCAAGTCAAGATGGAGTAAATTGATTTTAAGGTTAATTTAGGAAGCTGAATAGCCTGAAACCAGATTGTTTTCTTGTATACTTATTTTTAATTAGCTTACTTTGGCATGTTGTTTCCAAATTAATATATTCACTTTTATCAATAAACCCTGGAAAAGCTACTGTACCCCATTGTAGACTGGAGTGTGTCACAGATACAGAGGGAAAAAGGAGTAGATGTTAGACTGCTTATCACTGTTTAGAGATGGGCTTTGTCCTTTGCTCTCAAAGAGGACCATGATATCAGGAAGAGGATGCTATGACTTGCAACTGAATTGTATTTGAATGAGGGAGGGCTGTGCAAAGTCACCAGCCTCACTTTCTCCTCCAGAGTCATCTGGGTCCAGTGGTCAGATATGATCATTTCCATGAAGAGTAAGAAAGTTAATGGCAAAAATAGATGTTGGTTGCACTGAATTTTGAGGAGACTTAAGGGCAGATTGGGGCAGCAAGGTGGTTCAGTGAATAAAGTGCTAGCCTTGGAGTCAGGGAGACCTGAGTTCAAATTTGTTGAAAAGTTAGAAATGATAAGATTTGGCAACTTACTGGACATGTGGGGTGACTAAAAGGGATGAGTCTGGGATGACATTGAGGTTCTGAACTTGGGTGACCAGGAGAATGATGGATAGGGAAGTTGGAAGGAGGGATAGGTTTTGAGGAAAAGATAATGAGCTCTGTCTCGTCCATGATGTATTTGGGAACTCTTTACAACTTGGTTCCTTCCTACCTTTCTAGTCTCCTACACCAGTCTTCTGTTTCTCATGGCATCTCCAGACTCCTTGCCTTTGGATTAGTTGTCTCCTTACCCAGAATGATCTCCCTCCTTACTTCTACTTTCTAAATTCCCTGGCTTCTTTCAAGACTCAGCTCAAATCCCATCTTCTCCCTGAGGAGTTTTCTATTTCCCTAGTCCCTCCCCTCAGTGTATCCCTCTTAGAGTTAGTGTAATTTCCCCACACATGTTCCTAGAGCCCCTGAAATCTTTCCGCTGATTCTGAAGGGCCAATGGACCTCAAGCTCAGAATCCTTTCTTTGGTCTAGAGATTGGTTTTCCCTAACCCTGTCTTTTTGAACAACTAGGATGAATTCTTTTATTTAACTCTCTCTGCCTCTCTGTCTCTCTCTGTCTCCCTCCCTATCCCTCTTTCTCCCTTCCTTCTTCCCTCCCTCCCTCCCTCCTATGTCCTCTGTCTCTCCTCTTATATTTATTCAGAACCCCCTCTAATTCTACACAGTTATGCCCTTGTGGAGTCATTATGGTACCTGGTCCAATCCAGTGTTTTCCCCCCAGCCCCAATGTATCAGGGATTCAGCTATCCTAATGCAGTTTCCTTAGAGATTCATGAAAGACATTTATATGTGTTGAAAGCCTGTTTCACCTTGGGAAGTCTCATTGATCTCAACAAATTTTAAAAGACTTAAGAACTTACAATTATATTTGAATGCATTTTAACTTTGTTCTTTGGTTTTAGGGCATCTTACCACAAGCCAATCAGCAGCACTTATTAAGTGTCTACTGTGTCCCAAGCATTAATGGTAGGCAAGTTTAATAAGAAGGAATATTTCCCTATAGAAGTTGCAGTTCAGGCATTACATAGGGGGAGTACCCTTCCTGTTTTGGAGAGAGGGGAGGAAGGAGAGGTAAGAGAAGAGAAGAGGAAAGGGGAGAGAGGAAAAAGGAAAAGGGAAAGGGGGAAAGAGAAAAGAGAAATGAGAGAGAAAAAAGAGAGATTTCAACACCATTTGAATTAAATACGTATTTTTTTAATCACTTATCTTTAATATGCAGAGATCTACTGTCTTTCTTTTTCTCTGGATGAGAAGAACTTGTTGCAGAAGGTTTATTACAGGAATTCTTAACCAGAGGTTTATGAGTCTGTTTAAAAAAAAATGATAACTCTATTTCAACATAATTGGTTTGCTTTATAATCTTACCCATTTAATTTTATGTATTTAAAACAACAATAACAACCCATTCTTCTGAGAAGGACTCCATATACCTCACCAGTTGACTCAGAACCTTGTGCCTAAAGTATTTGAGAAAAGTCTACTTCCTTGGACTTGAGTAAGTTCCCATTCCATCAGGCTCACAGACCAGCAGCATGGTAAAGTGGTTCTGATAGTGGACTGAAAGCTGAGAATTTCAATCCTAGCAGTGAAGAGCACTGGTTTTATCATTAGCCATTAACATCTCTGTTTCCATTAATTTTTCAGATTAGCTAACAGGCACCTGACTGAGCCCTAAGTGATAGAAATACAGGGTAAACACACTTGAAAGGAAAAAGCTTTGCAGCAGCATACAAATAACAACCAATAACAAGAAGTCACCGTTACAGAGCAGAGAGTGAAAGAATGCTGGACTTGGAGTCAGGGAGACCTGAGTTCAAGTCATAACTCAGCTACTTATTAGTTGTGTGACCTTAGACAAATCACTTCACCTATGGGTCTCAGTTTCCCCATCTGTAAAATGAGGGGATAGACTTGGTGAGCCTTAAGGGGTAAGCTCTGAATTTCTGATTCCATGAAATCATTTGATCTTCACAGCAATCCTGTGAGTTATCAAAGGTATCATTATTCCCATTTTATAGATAAGAGATTTAAGGTTAAATGACTCATCCAGGGTCACACAACTAGTAAATGTCTGAAGTAGAATTTTAATCTATATCTTTCTGATGCTAAACCCACTGCACTCCCTTTCCCCATGGAGTCCTTCAGCAGCCAGAGAGATGACAGGAAAGCACTACTGTGTTTGGCATGAGGTATAAAAAGGGAGGAGGAAAGTCACAGAAAATGGAACATAAAGAAATATAATAATTTCTTAAGGTTTGCAAAGCATTTTTTTTTTACAAATATTATCTCATTTGATCCTCACAAAAACTCTGGTATGTAGATAAGTAGGTAGGTACTACTATTGTCCCCTATTGTCTCCACTTTACAGATTGTGAAACTGAGGCTGAAGGAGTTTAATGACTTGTCCAAGGATTACACAGTTTGTCAGAATCTAAGGTTGGAAAGAGAAACCTAATGTCCTTTGTTGTTTTGCATAGAACTAATCCTGTACTTGACCTTTTTGGGTCCTAGGAAAAGATGATATGACATGGCCCAAATTCCCTAGACGCATGGGGAATATTACTTTAACGACTTTTGCTAAAAATGTGAAGATGAGTGACCTAGAACCTTTATTCAGTTCTTGGCCTACTGTGATCCAATAGCTTTGTGAAAACTATTAAAGATTTGTTCAAATGACATGTTAAAGTACCGCACTGGCAGCTTAGGGACCTTGCTTCTGGCAGCTCTCCTGAATTTGTAGGTCATAGCTAAGCTAATGGCATTTGACATGTGTAGTGCACCAGAATTCTAGAATGACCAAGTACTGATATACAGCTGTCTTTTCCAATTGAGACTGTTTACTCCCAGGTTAATGAGGGACTGCCTTGTGACAATCCTACCTTATTCATATGTCCCCATCTGTCTCAGGATAATTTCAGTTTTCAGTGAAAATGCCCTTACTTTCCTAGGGGAAATACTGCAGTTCAGATTTATTTGCCTTTTAGCTTGGCTTATACTGGTGTCTGTGTCGCAGTAGTCTATGTCTTACAAGCACACCTGGCTTGCAAGCAATGAATACATACAAATAGCTGCCCCTCACTCAACAAACTCTGGTGCTGGAAACCCAGTTGTCACAGTAATAGGAACTATTGGGAAAGAATGTGGAACTTTTTAGAGCAGAGGTTTTTTTCTAAATTAAATTAAATTAATTTTTTTGGTTACATTTTAAGATCTGAACTGTCCCTTTCTGCCTCTCCACCCTGCACTACAGAGGGTCAGGCCAGCATTTGACATACACATATATAAACACATGTATACACACACACGTATATATGTATACATATGTATATATACATGCACACATATGTATAGGCATATGTAATCATACTATGCATACTTCTATTTATTAGTTCTTTCTCTGGAGGTTGATAGCATCTTCCCTCATGGGTCCTTTATGGTTGATTTGAGTATTTGTAATACTCATAATAACTTGGTTATTCATTCCCAGTTGTTCTTTAAACAATATTGCTATTACTGTATACGACATTCTCTTGGCTCTGCTTATTTCACTCTTCATTATGTCATGCAAGTCTTTCCATGCTTTTCTAAAACCAACCAGCTCATCATTTCTTACAGGATAGTAGTTTTCCATCACATGGAAGAGAGTTTCTTAACTTGGAGTCCATATGCTACATGCCATAGATTTCAGAGGGATCTGTGAACCTGAATGGGAAATAAAGCTGTATCTTTATTTTCACTGACCTCTAACTGAGAATTAGCATTTCCTTTAATTATGGCTTTCTTCCCAAAACATTATTTTTAGAAGGGGTCTATAGCCTTCACTTGACCATCAAAAAGGCCCATTACACAAAAAGGTTAAGATCATCTGCTGTGGAGAATCTGTTTTTAGAAATTGCAAAAGTGAGAAACAAGTGAAAAATAGGCCCAGCTTAGGGGATTCCTAGGTACCTATATATAGGTAATGCTGCCCTTCCTACCTTCATCCCCCAAATAAAGTCATCCCTTTTATGGTAGGGATTTCAAATGGATATACTGTCAGAATTCCTCTGTGTTGAGGACTGGGAATAGGAGAATAGGAGAGACTGCCAACTTTGGAGCTTGGAACACTTTGGAAAGTAGGACTAGCCTGGAGAAGGTGCTACAATCAAGGATTTAGATCAGTATTCATGTATTGGGCACCGGGTATTGGTCTGGAGAGAGGATCACAGAAAGTGAGCTGGGAAAATGACAAAGACAAATTTTGTTTATTTCCAAATTTTGGTAAGGGCTGATTGTGTGCCAGGAAATGGGGGAATATCTCTCTGTCCCTTTCTTGCCCTTTTTCTCATGTGGCACTACTTTGAGGATCTAGAACTCAATCTAGTACTATAGTCTGGCTATATTATGGATTAAATGAATGCCTTTGTGTACTCCTCTGGAAACTTAACTACCATTTGTATTATGTGATATGATCTGACCTACATCAGAATGAATATGTCCGCAGCATCCCCAACTAGTAGTCATCTAGGTCTTGATTGAAGACCTCTAGCCTTGGGAGAGGGGGCATTCCTCTTTTGGATAGCTCTAAATGTTAGCAAGTTTCTATTTTCATCCAGGTGAAAACTGCCTCCCTGAAACTTCCTCTCTTTGTTCCTTCTTTTGTCCTCTGGAGTCAAGAAGAACAAATCTAATGCTTCTTGTACGTTATAGTCCTTCAAATACTTGGATACAGCTATTCTCTGCCCTTTCAATCTCTTCTTCAGGCTAAACATTCCCAGTGCTTTCCTCTCATCCCTCCACTAGACCATTGTAATAGAATCCTAACTGGTGACCTTGCATTAACTCTCCTTCAACACAGTGGACAAACTGAATATTCTTAAACCACAGTCTTGACCCATGATTTCCCATGGACTTGATCAGTGAGCTTTCGACTTTATGTAGTATGGAACAAGGCTATCTCACCTAGTTCTTGTATCATAGTCATTGCTTTCCAACCATTCCCCCACCTCCTACAGAACAAAATAAAACAAAGCATCCTAGGATTCCACTCCTGTCCCATATGTCCACTCTTATGCCCCATAATCTGATGGGTGAAACTTTTGCCTTGAGTGGCTAGGAGCTAGGCCACCACATTAATTTCCAGCATTTTCGTCACCATTTCTCTGCCTGGGGGTATCTTCTCTCAATAGAATTTAAGCTTCTCAAGGATAGGGACTGCCTAGTTTTCTTTTATATGTATCTCCTGTGTACTGTACCTCTCAATAAAGCTCAAGGTCACATAAACTGTTTCTGTGCAATTCAATATTCCACTAAAAACCTTCCAATTTGACTACTCATTGGGCCCAGTCATTCAACCAGTCCTGCATCATCCAGCTAAATATACAAACATCCTAGAAAAGGTGACTTCTCTCTGTATGACTAACTTTCACTTCAATAAATCTTGTAGATAAGGAAGAATGAGAGTAGTAGCATAGTAAAGAAAGCCTGGATTGTGAGCTGAGAAAGATGATTCTGGTTGTAAATGGTACTGATTCCACCATTAGCTATTACTACCTGAAACCAAACAATTATATCATATGAGCTAATCAGGTACCTAGCAGAGCCCTGAAGGAAAGAAAAACAGGATGTTCTGAAAATATCCCCGTACTTTAATCCTATTTTGATGAATCAGTATTGATACATGTATCTACATCTTCACATTCTGTGCTACTTTTATCCATTTTCTCTCATTAAACTCTTTTATAAGGGGTCTACCCAATGAATTGGAGGTTTCCCCTAGGTCTGTTGATATGATATGAATACCAGTGGAATACTTTTCAAATAGCATATTTTACAGTTTTAGCAGGAATTTTAGTTTTATTTCAATGGGGAAATGATTTCCAATATCCTAACAACTCAGCTAGTTTAGGATTAGAATTTTGGAACTCACTTAGTGATTTTCTGGGCCTTTAGTAACCTGTAGTTATATTTTGATGTCTCAACCATAGTTTAGTTTTTCTTCCAGTGACTGATCACTACTAACATGAAATACAGAGACAGATCTTTTTATTAAGACTTTATTGATGTTGAGGAAGAAGAATCGAACAAATGTTTTTTTTTCTCTCTTTCCCCCTCAATTTATGAACGATTTTGCTCTGATATAACACATACTTCCCAAAGAAACAAATATATCATTTAACTTTGGTGTTAGGACACCACCAATGTCCATTGTCCTTTAATTGAATTTTCTTGCTTCTCTGTGTTCATTTTGAATTGTTTTTATTTATATTACTATAGTCACTTTTCATTTTATTCTTTTGGTTCTGCTTTCTTTATTCTGTATCACTCAAATGTGTCATTTCATTTGGGACGGTCATATTGTATACCATACTTTTAAAGCTATTTTCCAATTTTGGAGACATTTTATTTTCAGTATTTTTTTATGGCAACGAATTTTGCTGAAAATATGTTGTTCATATCAATGTTTTTATATCAACAAATTTCTTGAGTTATAGTCCCAAGTGGAATCTTTCGGTGAAGGGGTGTGAACAATACCCTTTCTTGCAAAATTGTATATTGTTTTCCAGATTTCAAGCTTCTGCCACTAATGAATAATGTTGCCTGTCTTTCCACAGCTTTTCCAGCAATGAATTTTCCCATCTTTTAATGTCTTTTGTTCTCTTGTTGGGTGAAAATTGATGCATTATGTTTGTTTCAATTCTTATTTCTTTGATCATCTGTTCAGGTTACAATTTATAGTTCACATTTTCTTATTTGGAAACTATCGTATCATTTGACCACTTGCCTATTGGGCAGTAATTCTTTATCTTATACATTTGTGTCAATTCCTCATAAAATCTGACCATAAGTTTTTTATCAGAACTATTTAATGCAACACTTTCCTTCCCCCCAATCCATATTTTTCTTCTGATTCTGTAAATGTTGAATTTATTTGCAAAAGCATCTTAATTTTATATGAAATAGATTGTTTATTTTGGATCTTATGATTTCTTCTATGCTTTGTGTCATCAAGATTTTTCATTATCCATAATTATGAAAGACATAACTTATTCTCCATTTTTATTGTATTAGTTTTTATACTTAGCTTACTTGTTTGGAATTTACTGGAGTAGAAAATTTTAAATGATAATCTAAATCTATCTTTAGGCAAGCTGCCTCTCAGTTTTCTAGCATTTTTTTTTTTGTCACATAGAAAGTTCCTTCTCCAGTTGTTTATATTCTAGGTTTTTTTGAATATAGGTTGTTACTAAATCTTGATTATCCAATCTATTCTAGTTATCCACATCTTTATTTTTTTGTCCAGTACCAAATAACTTTGATAATTATTGTTATTTGTCAGCTAGTCAACAAGCAATTATTAAGTGCTGTTTGTTAGAAATCATACTAAGTCTAGAAAGACAAAGGCCAAAACACTGTCTCTGCCCTCAAAGAGCTTATATTTAATGGGGTGAGACAATATGAAAATAACTACTTGTATATGCCATATATGCAGAATAGACAGAAGGTAATCAAAAAGCAGAAGGCATTAGAATCTGGAGGAGGGGCAGGGAAGGTCACCTGGTAAAGTTGGAATTTGAGTTGAGTCTTGAAAGAAGCCAAGGAAACCATGATAGGGAGGTAAGGAGGCAGAGCATTCAGGCATAAGGGAGAGCTATGACAAGATAAGGAGCCTAGGGATGGAGTTCTATGTCTGAGAACCAACAAGGAGACAAAAAGCAAATACTGTTGCTGAATTGTAAAGTGTGTATGGGAGAGTAAAATAAGGGAAGAAAAGAAAGGTAAGAAGGGCTTAGGCTAAGAAAAGTTTGGAATACCAAACAGAAGAATTTCTATTTGATCCTGAAAGCAATAGGGAACCACTGGAGCTCACTGAGGCCAACTTAACTGGACTCATCCTTTAGACAAATTATCTTGGCAGCTGAATGGAGGATGTATTGAAATGCCTTGTAGTGGAAGTTTGAAATCTGCTAGCACCAAGATGCTGCTTTTTCTGAATTATCTTTCTTCATATTCTTGACCTTTTATTACTCCAGATAAATTTACTTACAATTTTGTGTAAAAGGGGTGATTTTTAAACCTTTCCTTTTAGTTAAACCATATACAACTTAGGGGCAGCCAGGTGGCACAATAAATAGAGCACAGGTCCTGCATTAAGTAGGACCTGAGTTAAAATCTGGCCTTAGACACTTGAAACTTACTAGTTGTGTAACCTTGGGCAAGTCATTTGATCCCAATTGCCTTGCTTCCCCCCTCCAAAAAAAAAAAAAAGAAAAGAAAAAAACTCTAATATATAACATAATTTGCAATTGTTTCTCAAGCTCTTATATTGAAAATACAGTACTCTGGGTTCTATGTAGAGTGATTTTCCTCCAAAGTTAAACTGTTCTTTAAATTGATATTTCATTTTTAGCACTGTATGTTTAATAATTTTTACTTTTTTATCTCCATCTATTTAATCTCATGCATATTACTGTATGTGGAGATTTAGGAACTTTTCACAGTATAGATAATATTCTTGCCCTTGAATGAAAATTTAAGACGAAAAAGAAAGGTGGACATTAAATCTTAGAGGCAGGCATCTGCTGACACACCTGAAGACTAAATTTTGAGGAATGTCTGTATTGAGGGTAGATGAATTTACAAATCCAGACTTTGGGGCTTGGAGTTTAGTCTTTGTTTCTATACCTAGTTATGACATCAAGGGTGATTTTTAAAACTATTGCTGTTATTAGTATTACTAATATAGTACTTCACAAATATTAACTTCTTTGATCCTTACAATAGCCCAGTAGAATAGTATGGTATTTGATCCTCCAAATAGCCATGTGAAGTAGGTGGTGGTATTATCTCCATTTTACAGATGAGGAAACTGAGGTTGAGAGGTTAAATGACTTGCAAACAGACTTTGCTTGCAATAAGATTGTAACTCAGCTCCTCCTGGCTTTAGGTTTAGCCCTTTATCGACTCTACCATATAGGTACCCAAGCAGGTAAAAACCTGTTTCTGGAGGCTGGTATGCTAGTTGGACTGAGAAGTACAAGTATAGATTCAAATTAATTAATGTCCCCAATAGCTGGCTTTAGACAGAAATCTACCTGGAAGATCAGTTCTTAAATCTACTCACTGTTCTCTCATTCTGTCAAATGGTTAGAATCTTTGTCACATTGATAGACATATTCTAAACTAAATATATGGAGCTCAATACATGTCCACACCTTGTTGACTTCTCTTTCTTTAGGGACTATATTTTTTTGTCAAATGATTGCACCAAGAAGGCTAGAAAACTACTATCTAAGGCTTAGTTTCCAAAAAGTGCCCCATGGTCACCTCAGGACATCTCAGACAAACTGACAGGGCTCCATGGGGTATTAAAATTTTGTAGGGAAGGACAGTGATGCTGCATATCTGTTGGACACCTCAGGAGCTACTAGCTCAAGAGAGTTCACAGTTTCAGCATTAGATAGCACTATATTCCTTTCATTCTTGAGTGTTTGAGATGGGATTTTGTTTCATTGTAATTTCAGCAATGTCCATAACTTCTTCATTTGTGACATCCTATCTTTGTAAAGCTCGGTTTTCAGGGTAGTTGCTGTGATAAAAAGCAAGTGCCTCATGAAAATCAGTATGGAAAGGAAATGAGGGTGGCATTGTCCAGTCTGATTCCAAGTTTTCAGACGTTGCATGGTACACAAAAGGTGCACATACCCCATTAGTAAGTGTGGTTATTGAAGAATGAAATAAAAATATTATTTTTCTTTCAATTTATTTATATTAGTTTTTCAAATTGGCTATTTAATTGTTAGGACATAAGTATGTATAATGTGTTTTGTACCTTAGTACTTAATAAATGAAACTATTAGGTATTTCTTTTGACCTAGGGGTACTGTGAAAAAAATTACTGAGATATTAAAGAAATTGTGAACCAAGAAAATTTAGGAATCTCAGATCTAGGGCTTTAAAGTATAGGCTTTGAGGTACTAAAAACATAGTGGCTGTTTTCTCTCCCTAAGGCTAATTCATCGAGTTTTATGAACTCCAAGCAGCAAATGATAATTATTCACCTTTCATCTCAAATGGAAAAGTTAGCATATGTGGGAGGAAATGATTGGGGGCACTTGCACTAAGAGCCAATTTAAATTTTCTTTTAGAATCTAGTACACGAGGTAGCCAAGGTTTGGTTTTGGAGCTGAGGCTGAACTTATAGGGACTGATCCCCAGACTACAGGGCTATGTTGTGCTGCTCTCAGACCCATGACATGCCTTTCAAAGATGTTTTTTGGGTCAATTAAGATGCTATACATCAGTAACATTAGAACCCAAGACCTTCCAGATCACGAATGATCTGCACATCTTCTCCTCTTCCCGTCTCCCCCAAATGAATTTCATCTAAGGTACTAACATTCTTAATTAAGAGTTACTGCTCTACTAAATGCCATTGTTATGATTGCCAGCTGGAATTGCAGCTTTTGTTTGCCCCCCATTCTCTCTTTCCCCGCCTGGGATTTAGTAATAAGTAGGAGGATGGGAGAGAAGGGAAGAGGTGGTAGAGGCAGCTGAAGAAGATGTGGAAATACAATGAGGCTTTATGTCTACTATGGTACGAAAATTCATGGAGAGGAATCATCTCCATTTCCCTGTGGAACTGATAAAGTACAAAATTATTTCTGACTGCATTCCCTAAAATGACTACTTTAGGTATTTTTCTGATCAGAGTTTATGCTATGATAATGACCTTCAGTATCTGATAGGGACCAGATTTAATTTTTATTGAGATGCCTGGAAAGTGAATTGTGGGTGATTGAAACCAGTCAAATTCTACTCTGGTACATCAAGATTGCCCTGAAATTTGGGGTCCTTGAAGTCTATGCCAGAAGAGCACAAACAAACTTATCAAGTTAGAAAAGCTTGGAATGTGGTTGCAGTGACAGACTTTATATCCATTGTTTGAGGGCCAGACAAGTAAGTAAGTAAATAAGTAAAATGAGTAAGAGACTCATCCCTGGATTAGCTGCAGGGGGATGAGTTTTTCTTCCACAACATCTGTCAAAGACCATTCACTGCCAGGCCTAGAGGCCTGAGGGCTACCCGAGTCTTACCTTACCTGTCCCAGGTCTTCGGTTGGCCAAACCGGATAAACGTATGAGAGAAGAGACTTTCCAGAGTCGAACAAGGGTTAGGCTTTATTCAGGGTCCTGGTTACATGTGCAGGGGAAGCTCTTCCTTAGGAGGGAGAGAGAAATCTCACAAGGAGGCAAAGATCTTACGGTAAGAGATTGGAAGTAGAAGTGTAAGTGGGGAGAGAGGGGGAGGGGAGAGCGGAGAGAGGAAAAAGGAGGAGAGGCCTTCTGTCTGTCAGGGCCCCTCCGCACTAAGCGCGCCTTCAGGCTTTCCCGACCCTAATTAAGCTCTCCGGCCGCATAGTTTGCACCTGAATACCGTGCCTGTTAGATAACAATAGGTGTGCCCAGATCCGGGACAGTCTCCAGGGGATGCTCCTCCCATCACGTTTCTCACAGGAAGAGGCGGAAATACACGAGATTGCTCGGTCTCACTCCTCGATTCCCTGCTGTTTTCTGGGGGGCCTCATGAGAACTCTAAGATTTAGAAGTTCCCACCTTTACCCGCCCGAGACTGTCCACATGGAATTGAGCTTCCATCCCCAGCAATTCACTACGTTTTTTACAAAGATTTCCACTGTGTGGGTGAAGAAGGAATGATCTGTGAGAGCCTGATGGGAAGGCAAACCCTGGGCACATTGAATCTGTGAGATCAGAAGCTGCTTGAATTTAAGAAGCTTTAATGGAAACCACCTCCATTGCCATCAAAGTTGTAGGACCTTGAGATGTGGATCCAAAAGGTGGGGCTGTCTTGGGGGAGTTTGCTAACTGTGATGCTTTCCGTTTTTTTAGTACAGGAAGCCAAGTACTTTCTCCTTTGAAAAGAGATGAGGAAACAAATTATTTTATTCCCCGGCTTTAGACATGAATGAAAATATCTTTAACACTATTCTATCATTTATTTGGGTTTTTAATTGCAGCCATGATTTGGATCGTTCCTGGGAAGTAGGACAAAGATCTGAGACTCTATTAGCATCCCCCCCACCCCCAGCCCTTTCCAGTGTGCTCCCAAGAAGTTTTGTATAGCAACAAGAGGATAGCATTCACCATACTTTTACTTGTTGCCTTTGCAGAATTGCTGAGTGGAATCTCCAGCATAATTTAAAGGCATCTAGTCTCCTGACCTAAGGTTTTGGTAGGAATTAAAGGGAATTTTGGGCTATCACTCCAATGAGTCTAGATTGAGATATACTAAGTGTCAGAAGGAAAGATGGAGTTCAAAATGCCATTGATGGCAGTTTCCAAACTTTCTTGGTTCACAGATCCCTTGGTGTCTCAACATTTTTTTCACAATATCCCTAGGTCAAAAGAAATGCCCAGCACTTCTGCTTATTAAGTAGTTAGGTCTAAACAACTTTTTGAGTATTTATGTCCCAACAACTTAGCAGCCATTTGAAAAATAATACAAATTAATAGAAAGATAAAATATTTTTATTTCATTCTTAAACAACCACAAACACTTGGTAATGGGATGTGTCCAACTGCTGGCACTGAACAACTTCTCAAACTTTGGAATTAGATTGACCAATGCCATCCGCTTTTCCTGTTCCATATTGATTTTCAGGAGGTTCTTGCTTTTTATCACAAAAACTGCTTGGAAACCTAAGTTTCACAAAAAAATGATATTTGCAAATAAGAAAGTCTGAGAAGTTACTGGTGTAGCTGAAAGTACAAACAAGTATACAAAATGTGGCATACAATCTGTAGGCATGGATGAATTTTGATCCACACTGTTGGAAGGAATTTCCAAATCAGACCACAGTTCCATTTAAGCGTTTTTCTTTGTTACGGTAAAGCATGGAGTACCATGATTTCAGATTGTAAATGAAAGGCCAATGGAAAAATGCATGCTAGGTCAAATTTGTTTGTAGTAAATGACTACAGATCACATATGGTATGCAGGAGAAGTAATGTAAAAAATGTCACTTTGCTAGCAAACAGGACAATTTACAAAACTCTTATTTATAAATATGGTAGGGTAGGTATAAACTTGGCTGATGATATATTTTGTAAGGAGGAGCCCTCAAAATCAATCCTGTTTGAAACTATCTTCACATGGTCTGGATTTGAAAGATTCTCTCCATTTCTGGAAAACCACCATTATTAACTATTAAGCCTATTCATCAGATATGAGGAAGCAGACTATGTACTGAAAAATCCATGTTGACACCTGAGGGCTGACTTCCCCAGAAGGGCAGGAGGTGAGATGCAGTTAATCCCAAATCCTTTTTCCAGTGCATTTCCAGGGCCAATATGACAGGAAGGCCAATCACAAATAGTGATTATTCATAAGCAGCCTTTTGGGTGTAGAGCACAGTATGGACCATGAAATTGCCCAAACAGACACTTAAAATCTGGTTCAAAGACTTCAAAGCCTTTAGAAATTTTTCAGTGATAGAGGGTCTGTCTTTGAGGTTTACTCTCTTTCTATCTCTGTCTTTATTTACATGTACACACATCCACATACACATGAATGTATACATCTGTACATATATGTACATATATACACATATGTATATATCATTTTGTTTTTCTTTTCAATTAACAATCATTTGTCATCATTTATCATTCTCTCCTTTCTATCCCCCATTAACAAAAGAAAAAGAAAAACATGAATAACAAATCTGAATTGCCAAGCAAAACAAATTCTTACACTGACCACATCCAATAATTTATGTTCCCTTCTGCATCTTGAGTCCATGACTTCTCTCTCAGGAGGTGGGTAAACTTCATCAGCAGCATTGTAGTTGGCCATTGTACTGATCAGTTCTTTTTAAAATATATTTTTATATATTTTGTTAAATATTACCCAATTATATGTACATTTTAAAACATTCATAGTTTTTTTAAAAATTAAGTTACAAATTCCCTTCTTCCTACCCACTTCCTGAAAAGGCCAGCAATTTGATATCTATGATACATGTGAAATCATACAAAACATGTTTCCATATTAACCATAATGCAAAAGAAAACATAGAAAGAATAAAACAAGAACAATAAAGTAAAAAAAGTATACTTTAATTTACAGTCAGAGTTCATCAATTCTCTTTCTGGAGGTATATAGTATTCTTCATCATAGGTCTTTTGGAATTGCCTTGGATAATTGTCTTTTTTTTCTTTTTTTAAATATATAATTTATTTATTTTCAGTTCTTAATGTTCACTTCTACAAGAATTTGAATTCAAAATTTCCTCCCCATTTCTTCCCACTCACCATCCCAGGACAGCATGTACCCCATCCACCCTTTCCTCCAGTCTGTCCTCCCTTCTATTACCCATACTTCTTCCATCCCCCTTCTCCTCTATTTTCGTGTAGGGCAAAATAGATTTCTATACACCATTGCCTGTATAGCTTAAATTTCCAGTTGCATGCTAATACAATTTTTAACATTCATTCTTAAAGCTTTGAGTTCCATATTCTCCCCCTCCCTCTCCATCCATCCTCATGGAGAAAATAAGTAATTCAATATAGATCATACATGTGTAACAATGCCAAGCACTTCCTTAATATTTATGTTGAAAAAGACTAACCACATTTCTCTCTGTCCTGTCCTGCCCTTCATTTATTCCATTCTCTCCCTTGACCTGTCCTCCCGCAATAGTGTTTGCTTCTGATTATCCCTTTCCCCAATTTGCTAGCCCTTCTATTATCTTCCCTCTCCAATACCCTTCCCCCTTGCCTTCCTGCAGGGTAAAAGAGATTTCCATATCCAACTGAGTGTGTGTTATTCCCTCCTTAAGCCAAATTCTATGAGAGTAAGGCTCAGTTTTTTCCTTTCATCTCCCCCGTTTTCCCCTCTATTGTAAAAGCTCTTTCTTCCCTCTTTTATGTGAGATAATTTGCTACATTCTACCTCTCCCTTTCTCTTACTTCTAGTACATTCCATTCCAAAATAAATTTTACTTTTTTTAGGTAGTTTCCCTTCATATTCAGTTCACCCTGTGCCCTCTATGTATATATATATATATATATATATATATATACACATATATATATACACATACACATATATATGTATATACATATATATATACACATATATATATACACATACACATATATATGTATATACATATATATATATACACACATTCACACATATACCCATGTACATATACCTACCTATACATAGATAATATAAACGTACATACATACCCATACACACCTACACCCCCCCACCCAAACACATATATCTATATATGTATCTGTATATAATCTATATTCCCTGTAACTACCCTAATACTGAAAAGGTTTCATGAGTTTCAAATAACATCTTTCCAAGTAGGAATGTAAAGAGTTCATTAAAATTGAACTATTTTAATGAACTCCTTATGGCTTCTCTTTCCCGTTTACCTTTTCATGTTTCTCTTGATTCTTGTATCTGAAAGTCAAATTTTCTATTCAGCTCTGGTCTTGTCAACAAAAATGCTTGGAATTCCTCTATTCCTCTATTTCATTGAAATTCCATTTCTTCCCTTAAGTGTTATAATCAGTTTTGCTGGGTAGGTGATTTTAATCCCATCTCTTTTGACCTGTGGAATATCATCTTCCAAACCCTTCAGTCCCTTAGTATAGCAGCTGCTAAATACTGTGTTATCCTGATTGTATTTCTACCATACTTGAATTGTTTATTTCTAGCTGCTTGTAATATTTTCAACAGGTGATTGGTGAATTCTTTCCATTTCTATTTTGCCCTTTGGTTCTAGAATATCAGGGCAGATTTCCTTGATAATTTCTTGCAAGATGACGTCTAGCTCCTTTTTTTTTTTTGATCATGGTTTTCAGGTAGTCCCATAATTTTTAAATTGTCTCTCATGGATCTATTTTCCAGGTCAGTTGTTTTTCCAATGAGATATTTCACATTGTCTTCCATTTTTTCATTCTTTTGGTTTTGTTTTACACTTTCTTGGTTTCTCACAAAGTCATTAGCTTCTGTGTCCTCCATTCTAATTTTTAAAGAACTATTTTCTTCAGTGAGCTTTTGAAAGTCCTTTGCCATATGGCCAATTCTGATTTTTAAGAATTTTTCTCCTCATTGACTTTTTGGACCTCTTTTGCCATTTGGGTTAGTCTATTTTATTTATTTTTTTCCTTTTTTTAAATGTTTATTTATTTGTTTTAAGTTTTCAACATTCATTTCCACAAAATTTTGAGTTCCAAATTTTCTCCGCATCTCTCCCCTCCCCCACCCCAAAATGCCGAGCATTCTGATTATCCCTTCCACCAATCTGCCCTCCCTTCTAATACTCTTCCCTCCCCTTATCCCCATCTTATCTTTTGTCTTGTAGGGCAAGATAAATTTCTATACCCTATTACCTCTATTTCATGTTTCTCAGTTGTATGCAGGAACAATACTCATTTGTTCCTAAAACTTTGAGTTCCAAATTCTCTTTCTTCCTCCCTCCCCACCCATCTCCACTGAAAATTCAATATAGGGTATATATGTGTAGCTTTGCAAATGACTTCCATAATAGTCAATGTTGTGTAACACTATATTTCCCTCCATCCTATCCTGCCCCCCCATTTCTTCTATTCTCTCTTTTGACTTTGTCCCTCCCCAAGAGTGTTTACTTCTAATTGCTCCCCCCTCCCATTTGTCCTCCCTTCCATCATCTCCCCTACCCTGCTTCTCCCCTTCTCCCCTACTTTCCTGTAATGTAAGATAGGTTTTCATACCAAATTGAGTGTGCATGCAATTCCTTCCTTGAGCCAAATGTGATGAGAGTAAGCTTCACTTTTTCCTTCTGACATCCTCCATTTTCCTCTCCATTGAAAAATCTTTTTCTTGCCTGTTACCCTATTTTTAAAAGGTGTTATTTTCTTCAGCATTTTTTTGCATTTCCTTTAGCAAGCTGTTGACTCACATTTCATGATTTTCTTGCATTGCTGTCATTCCTGTTCCCAGTTTTTCCTCCACCTCTCTTACTTGATTTTCAAAATTCTTTTTGAGCTCTTCCATGGCCTAAGACCATTGCATATTTACTTTTGAGGTTTTGAAAGCCTTGACTTTCTCTGAAGGTGTGCATTGCTCTTCCTCATCTGAAAGGATGAAAGAAAATACCTATTCACCAAGAAAGTAACCTTCTGTAGTCTTATGTTTTTTCCCTTTCTTGGGTATTTTCCCAGTCAGTTATTTGACTTTTGAGTCCTTCGTCAAGAGGAGAGTATACTCTGGGGACCTGTAAGTTCTCAGTTCCTCCGAGATTGCACTCCTCTCCTGGCCTGCGCACTGGTCTTGGGGCAACCAAAAACTTTTCTGCCTGGAATCTGGGAGTAGTAGAATTCCCTCTCCACAATTGCCTCCAACTCTACCATGCCTGTGCTTCTCCTCACCGCAGGACCATTCTCAGGGCTGAGATTCAGATCTGCTGCTCAATTCTCCCAGGGAATTTAGGTGGGGGGCAGGGCTGCCACTCAGGGCTGAGGGTGAGATCAGTAGCTCAATTTCACCAGGGACTTTAGGCTGGAGACTCCACAAATGGGTGTGCTGCTGCTGCCCTGCAGCTGCTGCCACCCCTGCTGCTGCTACTGCCTCTGCTGCCACCGCCTGGGGCCAAGGCTAGGGGAGGACCCTGCTCTCTTCTTGCCCAGCTGAAAAAACCTTCTCATTGACCTTTGAAGTTGTCTTTGGAGTTTGTGGGTTAAGGGATCTGAGAACCTCTGCTGCTGCTGGGAATTCCACCCCCAAGACCTGTTCTGGTCCTGTTCCTCTCAGTGCCATGCCGTGCAGCCAAGGCTGGCTGTGCTCCGCTCTGAGCCCAGTGTGATAGACCTTTCCTATTGGCCTTCCAGGCTGTCTTGGACTGGAAATCTCTTTTACTGAGTTGTTTTGTGGCTTATGCTGCTCTGGAATTTGTTTAGAGTCATTTTTTACAGGTATTTTATAAGCTATGGGGGGAGAGCTAGAGTAGGTCCGTCTTTCTACTCTGCCATCTTGGCTCCACCCTTTAGATAATTGTCTTAATCAACATAACTCAGTCTTTCACAGTTAATCCTCCTTACCATACTGCTTTTACTGGTTCTTCTGGTTCTTCTCACTTCACTTCACTTCATATAAATCATGCCAGATTTTTCTGAAACCATCCTGTTATTTCTTATAGCACAGCAGTATTTTATCACAATCACATACCTCGACTTGTTCAGCCATTCCCCAATTGATGGATGCCCCTCAATTTCCAATTCCTTGCCACCACCACAAAGAGTGCTATAAATATTTTTGTACAAACGTGTGCTTTTTCGTCTTTTTTCATTCTCTTTAGGATGCAGACCTAGTACTGGTATTGGACAGTTTTATAACTCTGGGCATTGTTTTAGATAGATATCACTTACCATTTTAAAGAAAGGCTATATTTATTCCTTTGTTTTCTAGTATATTTTTTAAAACTAGGAATATGTTATATTTTGTTAAAGGTTTTCTCTGCATTTATTGATGTAATCCAATCATATGATTTTTGTTTTTGATATTGATATGATTAATTATACTAACACATTTCCTAAATACTGAACCAGTCCTTCATTCTTGGTATAAATCCTACAGGGTCATAGTGTATGTTCTTTTTGAAATATTGCTTTAATCTCTTTGCTAGTAATTTAACTTAACATTTTGCATTAATATTCATTAAAGAAATTGTTTTATAGTTTTCTTTCTCTGCTTTTACTCTGACTAGTTTCAGTATCAAAACCACATTTGTGTCACAAAAAGAATTTAGGACTGTTTTTTACTTATTTTTTAAAAAAACAATACATAGTACTAGGATTAATTTTTCCTTAGATCTTTGGTAGAATCTAGTCCTGGGAATTTTTTCTTAGGGAGCTCATTGTTCAATTTATTTTTCTAAGATAGATTCTAAGATATTGAAGTATACTATTTCCTCTTCTGTTAAACTGGGCAGTTCATATTTTTGCAAATATTTATCCATTTCACTTAGATTGTTAGTTTTATTGTCATATTTTTGGGCAAAATAACTACTAATATTTGCTTCAATTTCATCTTCATTGGTGATGCATTCACCCTTTTCATTTTTAATACTAACATCATTTTTTTTCTATTTTAAATCAAATTAATTAATTGTTTACATATTTTATTATTTTTCCCATTAAAACCAGCTTCTATTCCTTTTTATTAGCTTGATGGTCTTTTTTAAACCTTCAATTTTATTCATCTTTCCTTTAATTTTTAGGACTTCCATTTTGGTGATTAATTGGAGATTTTTAATTTGTTCTTTTTTTTCATTTTTAAATTATATAATTGATCTGGTCTTTCTCACCTTTTTTGATGTCTCTATTTCGAAATATAGATTTACTCCTGAATACTGTTTTGGTGGCATCCCACAAATTTTGGAGTGTTATTATATTGTTGTCATTCTCCTTAATGAAATTATTGATTATTTCTATGATTTGTTCTTTGACCCACTCATTCTTTAGGATTAGATTATTTAGTTTCCAATTAATTTGTAATCTGTATTTCCATGGCTCTTTACTGAATGTAAATTTTATTGCATTATTGTTTAAAAAGGATGCATTTCATACTCTTGCTTTTTCTGCATTTATTTGTGAGGTTTTTATGCCCTAATATATAGTCAGTTTTTTTTGAAAGTGCCATGTATATTGGAGAAAAAGTATGCTTTTTTCTATTCCCATTCAGTTTTCTCTAGAGATCTACCATAGCTAACTTTTCTAGGATTCTATTCAATTCCTTAGCTCCTTTCTTATTCATTTTATGATTAGAGTTATCTGGCTCAGAGAGGGAAAATTGGAGTGTCCCACTAGTATAGTTTTACTGTCTATTTCTTCTGGTAATTCTTTTAAATCTTCCTTTTAAAATTTGAATGCTGTGCCATTTTGTACCTGCATGTTTAATATTGATCTTACTTCATTGTATATGGTGCCTTTTAGGAAGATATAGTTTCCCTACTTATCCCTTTTAATTAGGTCTATTTTTGCTTTGGCTGTTTCTGAGATTGTGATTGCTACCCCCTGCCATTTTTACTTTAATTGAAGCGTCATGAATTTTGCTCCAGACCTTTATTTTAACTCTGTGTGTGTCTCTTTTTCATTTCTTGTAAATAGAATACTGTCGAATTCTAGTGTCTAATTCATTCTGCTATCTGCTTCCATTTTATGGGTGAGTTAATCCCATTTACATTCACAGCTATGATTATTAACTGTACATTTCTCTCTATCCAATTTTCTTCTCTTCATCTTCTCTTTCTTTTTATTCTGTTTCTCCTTTAAAGTCTGTTTTTCTTCTGATCACTGCTTTTTTATACGTCCTTGCTTTTATCATCCCTACTACTGCTGGTATTTGAATGCTTTATTTTTGGCTACTTGAAGCATTTTCTCTTTGACACTGATACTCTGGAATTTGATTATAATATTCCTGGGAGCTTTCATTTTGGGATACCTTTCAGGTGGTGATTGGTGGATTATTTAACTTCTATTTTACCCTCTTGTTCTAGGATATTGGGGCAGTTTTCCTTAATAATTTCTTGAAATATGATATCTAGGCTGTTTCTTTAATCATAGCTTTCAGGTAGTCTGGTAATTCATTTTTAAAAATTTAATTAATTTATTTGTTTTCAGTTTTCAACAATCACTTCCATAAGTTTTAAATTATCTGTCCCTCCCTCCTCCCTCCTTCCCCAAGATGGCATGGAATCTTGTATGGATTTTACACTTGCATTCTTATTAAACACATTTTTCACATTAGTCATGTTGCATAGAAAAATTAAAATGAATGGGAGAAACCATGACAAAAACCAAACCAAACCAAAACATAACACAAGAGAAAATAATCTGTTTCATTCTGTGTTCTGATTCTATAGTCTTTCTGCGGATGTGGATAGCATTTTGCCTCGAGTCCTCTGGGAATGTGTTAGGTTCTTGCACTGCTGTGAAGGGTTAGTCTTTCAGAAACAGTCCTTGCAATCTGTGGCTGTTACTGTGTATAACGTTCTACTGGTTCTGCTAATTTCACTTAGCATCAGTTCATATAAGTCTTTCCAGGTTTTTCTGAGGTCTGACTGTTCATCATTTCTTATAGCACAATAATATTGCATTGCATTCATATACCACAACTTGTTCAGTCATTCCCCAATTGATAGACATTCCCTCGATTCCAGTAATTCTTAAATAATCTCTGCTTGATCTATTTTCCAAAGCAGTTGTTTTTACGATGAGATTTTTACATTTTCTTCTATTTTTCTTCATTCTTTTGATTTTGATTGTTTCTAAATAACTCATGGAGTCATTAGATGCCACTTGTGAAATTCTAAGTTTTAAGGAATTATTGTGTTTAGTGAGGCTTTGTACCTCTTTTTCCATATTGCCAATTCTATTTTTTAAGGAGTTATTCTCATCAGTGAATTTTTCTATCTCTTTTTTCTATTTGAATAATAAGCATAAATAAATAATTTATTTTATATAAAAAATAAAGAATTCTGTTTTTTAAGGTGTTAATTGTTCACTATTTTTGTACCTCTTTTGTAAAGCTATTACCTGTCTTTTCATAATTTTCTTCTTTTGCTCTCATCACTTTACATAATTTTTTCCTTTACCTTTCTTATCTGATTTTTAAAATTATTTTTAGTTCTCATAGGAATTCTTGTTAAACTTGTGTCCAATTCATGTTTTTCTTTGAGAAAAGCTTCATTGTAGCTATTTTGATTTCTTTGTCTTCTCAGTGTGTGTCTTGACCTTCTCTGTCACCATGGTAACTTTTTACGGTTAGGTTCTCTTTTTTGTTGTTTGCTCATTTTTCTACCCTGTTTCTTGATTTTGAACTTTATGTTAAAGTTTATCTCTGTTCCCAGCCCAGAAGGAGGTGGGAAGAAAGGTCACTGTGTCAATATTCAGGCTTGTTCACAGGACAGTTTTCACAGCTAATTCTGGGGATTTGGAAATTTTTGGTGCTTCCAAGAAGGTGTGATCTGGGAAGAGATGTGATCACTGCTTTCCTGGTCTTCACTCTGATTCTTAGTCAGGAATGGACCCTGCTCCTTTGTGACCAAAAATGATGCTGCTCCTCAGGGGTCTTGCTCCTTTTTAACCAAAAGTATTTCTCTCTGCCCTTGAACTAAAGAGAGTATAGATTCTGCCCAAAAGAGAGTATAGACAATGGATTCAGCAAACAGCATCTAGTTCTGCATGCAGTGTTAGTGCAGGAATCCTTTTAAATTTCTTTCTGACTAGTTGCGAGGTCCCCTTACCATCTCTGGCGTGAGAGCTGCCAAAGCTGTTGTTGCTTCTGTCACTAGCAGCTAGTCCCATTCATCCATTGACCACCTTCCAGTCCCATGTCACAGATCTCTCTTCTAGACCACCTAAGTTGTTCTGGGTGGAAGAGTATTTTGTTGTGATCTTTTGCTGACTCTGACACTCCAGAATTTGATTTGAGGCATCATTTCAAAATTATTTGAAGATGGATATTGGGAGAACTTGGCTGAGTACTTTCTCTACTCTACCATCTTGTATTCATCACTTCTTAAGTCTTTCATAGTTGCTTGTCTTTACAATGTTGTTTCTACATGAATTATATAAACTGTGCTCTTGGTTCTGCTTACTTCACTTTATGTTAGTTCATACAAGTCTTCCCAGGTTTCTATGAAACTGTTCCTTTCATCTTTTATTAAAGCACAAAAACCTTTCTTTATACTCAGATACCATAATTTATTTAGCCATTCCACAATTGAGGGGCCCCCTTCAAGTTCTTTTGCTCCCACAAAAAAGTTGCTGTAAACTTTTTGTGCATATAGGACCTTTCTTTCTGTAGTATCTTTGGGATATTGACCTACTAATGTCTTATGTCACTAGAAGAAGGAACTCTGTAGTCTTAGAGAAGTGCCTGAGCCTCACAGAGATGAAGTGATTACTGAACTATTATTTGACAAAAGTGGGATTTGACACTATGTCTTCCTTGCTACAAATCTAGTATCCTACCCTATGCCATCCTATCTTTTCGGAATAAAGAAATTGTATTTGAGAAATGATTAGAAGCTTGAGTTTAGTCTTTAGGAAGAACAACTTTGTTTTTCATGCCAGGCTCCACTCTTCACTCTTAGACTTCTCCACCTTTTTGCTGGCAGCCTTACCTGCATGCAGATATCCTTTCCCCTTCCCCTCTTTTCCAGCTTTTGAGGAAAGTATCTGCCTTTTTGTATCTTGCTTGTTTTTGTATCAATCGCATTCAATATATAGTGGTTGGCACAAAGTAAGCTTCTAATCAATTCTTTCTCTATATATATCATTTTTATTTCATCTTTTTCAAATAGCAAATATTTATTTTCTTTTTTCCTACTTCTCCATGAAGTAAATGAAAGAAAAACACACAAAAATTTCAAAAACCCCAACCTCTTCTAATGTGTAGCTTCCTCTTCTCTTTTCTATTTTATATACAAAACAAGTATATACAAAACATACAAGTGTACCTACTAATATGTATATTTCATTATTTGACATTTATGTATCAGTTTCTTGGTGCCCAATAGAATGAATAATCACAAAATTCTAGATTTCAGAGTTGGAATAGATCTAAGAGTACATAGAAACTGATCCATTTTGAACAATAGTATTCTTCTGCATATCTGGCAATTGGCCATTCACTCTTTGCTTAGAGAAAACCAGTTATGGAAAGACCATCATGTTATGAGGTTCTAGTCTATTTTTTCAAAACACCTTTCAACTGTGGACTTTGAAGACTCCTACAAATGAATATTATTCAAATTAGGAAACAGAAGCAGCAGAATGATTTATAATTGCACTTGATTTTGCACAGCTAAGTTAGTTGCAGAAATATTTTTGAAATGTCCTTTTTACCTGCTGCTATTAGATTATAAATAGAAGCATTTAATATGAATAGACACACTGAGTTCTGTACTCCCTGAGAAAGATCCAGAGCCTTAGTAACATTTGGATTTCAGCCAAATCACTTTGGGACAGATGACAGGATTCCTAAACATATTCTAGAGAAGTGAAGACCAGCTGGCAAAGATCTTTGTATCTGAGAGTAGTCAGTGCTTTTGAAGCTAATTGTTCTTTAAGGAGAAAGGGAAGAAATAATAATGATGTCAACCATCACCATCACTAATATATAGCACCTTAATTTTTATAAATAGAATAGAAACTCTTTGAAAGTAGGGCCTTGTCTAATGTTGCCTTGTAAAGTGCCTTGTGGTGGAGAGAGCACTAGCTCTGGAGATAAGAAGACTTTGATCCAAATCCCATCTCTGATAATTAATTCCCTATATGACCTTGGGTAATTCACAACCTTCCTAGACCTCTGGGAATTGGACTTTCTGTTCACCAAAGTCACTTCTAGCTATGTATCTATGATACTATGATTCCAATAGTGTTTAATAAATGTTTGTTGACTCAAATTATCTAATTTCTTGCTACCTGTGAGGTAGGTAGTATATTAGTCCCCTCAGTTTACAAATGAGGAAAATGAGTCTGAGAGGGTAAATGTCTGGCTCGGGTCTGGGGCATTACATTATGTATCTTATGATTTTGCCTCTCTGTACTTAAAATTGTACCCTCTGGAACAAAGTGTAAGGCACTGTATGAGGCTATTGAGGGAGAAAAGAGAGAAGACTTAAAATACTTAGTCTGTGACTAAGTTGTTTACAGTTTGGATGTAACTACTCAACACTGAAAAAGAAAAAATACAGTTTAAGACTGGCAGAGCAAGCCAGCAACATATGGAATTAATAGAATCAGAGATTATAAATTCTGGGAGAGTGCCAGGGAGAGGGGTGACGTAAGTCAGATCTGGTCAGTGGCTTCTCAGTGTGACAGTGGGCCTGTCAGATGTCACTTCCTGTGTCTATCCAAGTCTTGCTATGTTTCTGGGAGGTAGATATCAATCATTAGGAGAAATGAACTGAATCACATGTCCTGTTTCCATGACAGTGTCCTTCCTCATTGATGTGATCTTGGGCAGCTAGATAAATATCCCTACTGAATCAAAGGCCATGGGACTCAGGAATGGTGGAGATCTAGAAACATGAGAGGATCAGAATTAGGAACATAGAAGCAATCATGTTGAGATAGCGAAAGAAATGTAGATCTGAATGTCACCATCTTGAAATGATGCTTAGAACTGATTTTAGCAATAAGAGGAAATAGGGAAGGAGAGATTCAGCTTATCTAGTGTCAGAGGCAGAAATTTGGGAGTGGGGATGCTCTGTTTCTGATTTCAAATAAAAAACAGTTTTGAGTAGCATTTAATCTGGACAGAGAGAGAGAAAAAAAGATTGTCTTCCTTGCATGTGTATTTTTCCATCACAAAGCTGTTGGAAATGAATAACTGATCTGAACCAAGGAAAAATTCCCTGCAAGATTAAGAAGGTTTGGATAAAATTATGATGTTTTGTGAAGATCCCTAAAAACTGTCAACAGTGTAAAATATCATTGCTCCATTCATAAAAATCTGGGAATAAGCAAGAGATCTTTTCTCTTTGTTCCATCATCAGGACTTTCAGATTGGTTGTTTAGGTCTCCTTTGTCTGTTACATTTTCTCATATAACACAGGGTCTATTCTTGTGAGTCTTTGGACTTTCTGGGGTAGCCCTTATAGTTGAGAGATTGGGATCATGGCTGCACCTAAAAGAATGAATCCAGGAAGAGATAACTTGAGGTCAGCATTTCCTATTTTTGATCCTTAAAAACTAGATTCTGTTGATGTCACAAGAAGAAAGGGACATAGAATTAATGTATTTGCAAAGAAAGTAGTTGTGTAGATATGTTTTAAGGGTGAAAAGTATTATGGGTGATTTTTGTAATAATAAAACTATATTTACTTAGGTCCCTTTTGCATCTATGTATTTCTCTATTATCTATCAATTATCTAGTTATCACCTATCTATCATCTACCTACCTACCTATCTATCTATCTTTCTATCTCTCTGTCTGTCTGTCTGTCTGTCTGTCTGTCTCTCCTTATAGAATGTGTGACTCTTAAGGGCAGGAAGGGTTTGATTTAAACCCCACCAACTGTGACCCCAACATTTGACAATATCTGATCTATAGTCAGCATTTAATACTCGTTGATTGGTTGATGCTCATTATAGATGAAGGAAAATGAAAAAGAGACAAAAGTGATTAAATATGTTTGAATCTTCACTTGCAGTTTGGGAGTGGTGGTTGTTTTTTCTTCCACTATGGGATAGTAGAAGAGGGTGGAATGCCCTGAAGCAATGCCCAGGTGGTGGTGGCACAGTGCTAAGACTATGGAAGAGTCTTAGGCCCTTACAAAGTTCATAGGCCTTGAAGAATTTGGGGATGTGAATTGTGTTATTGTGTGTTTTGTATTATTATACTTATTATGTGAAAAAGGAGAAATAAGTAACAGGATGTACTCTGAATAAGCCAGGGTCCAGACCATCCTTGCTCACTGAGGCTATGTTAATAAAACTGCTTTTAAGTTGGTCTCTGCCTTCCCCCCACACTCAGTTAGGCTGAGAAGTGGACATGTATAGTTGACCCTCCACATGAACTCTCCAGAACTTCAGCTGTTGAGACTGGCTAATTTTACACTCTTAAAAGCCAAAGACAATGGATTTTGGAAATAATAATAGCTAGCATTTAAAGAGGACTTTAAGGCTTGCACAACTTGTCTCATTTAAGCCTTAAAACAACCTTGTGATGTAGGTGCTGCTATTATGCACATTAATAAATGGAAAACTGAGGTTGATAGAGGTTAAGTGACTTGCCCAGGGTCACATGGTCTGTGAGTGAGACGGAATTTAAAATCAAGTCTTTTCTGCTAGAGTCCAACATTCAACCCAGTTTGCCTATCAACCTTTTCTTCAGAGAAATTAGGTTTATAGACATAGAGTGGGGACCAGAAGTTATCCTGAGAAGGAACGATTTTTATTTAGATCTTTGACACAGAAGCAGGAGTCTAGGGAAAGAATGAACTTTTTCAGGCAGGAGTTATCAAAAGTTTTAAATAGGAAGGAGAAAAGACTATTATATCAGCGAATTTTCTATTCACAAGTCTGCACAGGCCTGATATGATACTTTTAAGTCTGAGAAAAATCCAAAGGAAGTTAAGGCTGTTGCTGGAGGCTGGCAAGTATTATTAAAATAAAAATGTCTTTGTTTGAATCAAATGCTATAAACACTAGGAAGTGACTCTAAGATTCACACAGAACCTTGTGGTAAAAATGGCAGGGAAGGTACCACATGAGAAGACCTGCCAATTTTACATCTCAGACGACAGAGATCAAGTTTCATAGGTTATACTTTACACATACAAAGGAGCAAAACTTTCTTTTTAATTCTCAAATAGGCCATGATTTTTCTCCACCTCTTATGCCCTGGCAATTTCTTGCCAAGCTTGCTTCTTTGTTGTCCAAGGTAATGGCCCAACACTAACATAAGTGAAAGTGAACATTGAATCTGTTTTGTCTCCAGATGGTGGAGGGGCAACCCAACCAAGAGCCCTATGTGGAAATGAATGCCAGGCAAATGCAGAATAAACCCAACGTGGAACATAGCATACAACTATAATGTCACTGAGAATGATAAATATGAAAAATATAAGGAAAGGCGAAGACATGTCAAATGATACAAAGCAAAGAAAAATTGTTTCTTTAAGTGCATATGAAAATGGATACAACCTTAGGTAGAGGGAAAACATGACCCTCTACCCTTTCCATTTTTTTTACCCTATAAATATGCCCAGTGCCTAGCTCAGGCCTCAGCACATGACAGGCATTAAGTGCCTGTTGGGTCAAACTGGTTGTTCCCATTTTAATGACCCTAGTCTCCAATGAACTCCACCCCATTGGCACTTGGGCTTTACTCCTGGCTCCCCAGGTGAGCGTTTTGCCCTATCACATAGGGGCCTCAGGCCTCTATAATTCCTCCTGAGATATCTTCCTGTTCATTTTTTAGCTCCTCTCATTAGAATGTAAGTCCTTAAGAGCAAGATCTGTCTGTCTTACTTGTTGAGTTTATATTACCAGTATTTAGCATAGTGCCTGGAATGTAGTAAGCACTTGAACATGGTCCTCTCTATTTATGATTCATCTATCATCCATCTATCTATCTATCTATCTATCTATCTATCTATCTATCTATCTATCTATCTATCTATCTGTCTATCTATCTGTCTGTCCATCTGTCTATCTATCACCTTTCTATTCAAAATTCTTTGGACTTTTAGTTATAGATTTGTTTATCTCTTAAAGTGCTCATGCTTTTTAGAAAATCATTGTTGGCTGTTTGGGTCATGACTGCAAAAATGACAAATTTGGCATTGTTTGCAAAAGCTCGGTGAATCAGGATATTTTCTGCTGTCTGAATCTCTTAGGAGAAAGCACAAATACAATAAAATCTGTGATTATTGGAGGTTTATTTTAAAAACAATCTCCAGAGCATGGTCTGCACTCGGTCCATATTCATTCCAACTTCTGGTATCTTCCGATTTAACACCAGGACCTCACAGTTTCAGACATTCTCCTACTAAGTAGCTTTTAGTACATATACTTGCAGGAAAGGAACCAGTAGACAGGCAGATACTGAAGATGAAAAATAGAGAAATTTCTATTATTGAAAAAATATGTTGTTCTACTTTTAAATTCTACTTTAAATGTTAAAAAACATTCTTAGAACTACCAAATGTTTCAAGGTTTTACTCTGTTATATTTGCTATAGACTCACTTCTATGTATGTTTCATACAAAGGATAGAAAAGTATTTTTGAATATTTGATATTAATGAATTATATATGATACTAGTTACAACTGAATGCGACCAAAGAATAAAGCTTCTCTGCCTATTGGGCTTGGGCTAGAAGTTGTTAGATAACTGAGACACAGGAATCTTTTAAGTACTCTGACAGTAGCAGTCAGTTAGTGTAGGGAAGTGTTCTTTGGGAAAGCAAAGGGGGAAATTATATGAATAGTCCATAAGTATGGATTGTGCTCTCGGCAAGGGATACACCATCATCAGGCAATTGCATAGTGAACAAGTGTTGATTAAGTACCATTTTATCCAATTTAGAACTAATGAACTTAGTTGATGGCATTTTTGCTGAATTAAAGAGCAATCAAAGCCTCTTTTCAGATTCTGAGCCATGTAGGTCAAGGAGCTCTGACAGCGTGGGATATTCTTGGCTGCCATGTGGGTGTAATCGGCTCCCTTACTTACTCCCTGCTCTGGATCAGTTGGTTAATAAGCATTCATTCACTGATAAACAATAAATGTTTGATGAATAAATGAATAAGCAAGTGAATACTGAAGATCTATTATCTTGCAGGCTTTGGGTAGGAGGGATTCTGAGAGGAAAGACATCCTTTCCGTATGAGTTTTCCTTCCTTTGTCGTGTGTTCCTCGTGATCTTCGCTCACTCTGGAAACCCATTTGAGGACAATTGGGAAACAATGGGAAAATCCAGATTTGGTCTATTCAAAATAATAATGAAAACAGGAAATCCTGTTTTCCTTTTGGTCTAAATAGATGAGAAGGGACAGGAATGAAGGGGTGAAAAATGGGTTCTGATTTTGAGTTCTTCTGCTAACTTGATCTGTCTTACCACTAACACTGGGGTCTCTTTTGGAACTTTCAGATCATCATTTTTCTGGGGATGAGAAGTTGGAGGAAGTCCACACCTGTTTGCCATGCAGGGAAGGCTGCTCCTTCTGTGCTGATGACAGACCCTGCTCTGCCCAAGAGGACAAGTATTTACGGCTGGCCATTATCTCCTTCCAAATCCTGTGCATGCTGCTTGATTTCATTAGCATGTTGGTTGTCTACCACTTTCGCAAAGCAAAGGTACTTGGAAATATGCTTGGACCAATCCATATGGGGGACCTGGGAGTTGGAGAGGCAGAGAAGTAAAGGGGCATGCTCTCGGTAGTTTATACATCTTTTGCTTCTGAGTGTTTTACAACAAAACACATGAAGTCTTTACCCTTTCTTTTTGTTCAGTTGTTTTCAGTCTTGTTTGACTCTTTGTGACCCCACTGGAGGTTTTCTTGGCACAGATGCTGGAGTTTGCTATTTCCTCCTCCAGCTCATTTTACAGATGAGGAAAGTGAAACAAACAGGTTTAAGTGACTTGCCTAGGGTCACACAGCTAGTAAGTGTCTGAGGCCAGATTTGAACTCAGGAAAATGAGTCTTCCTGACTCCAGCCCTGGCACTCTATACATTGTACCTTTTAACTGCTTTTTCCCCTTCCTTACAATACCACTTTCACACAATTGGATTGATTTAAGCATCCTTCCTTCTACTTACCAATAGGAATATGATTAATGCAATGAAACTTCATTAGGTCCTTAAAGTCTTATTCTCTTAATCATTTACCCTCATTTAACTGAGAAATGAATTACCTCAGAGTCAAAGAAATTTCCCTCTCTTTTTGAACCTGAGTTCACATTTGGCCTCAATCACTTACTAGCTATATGATCTTAGATAAGTCACTTAACCTCTGCTTCCCTCAGTTTCCTCAATTATAAAATGGGAATAATGGCACCTGCCTTGCAGTGTTGTTGTGAGACTCAAATTCAATAATGTTTGTAAAGAGCTTAGCATCGTGCCTGGAACATAGGTCTATTTAAATGCTCATTCCCTCCTCCTTGTCTCTGAAAATAGCATCATTTCTCTATATGTACAATATGTAGGGAAATGAAGGGAAAACATTTATTATTAACATTTGTGGGTTATTTATCATTAAGTGCCTATTATGTGCCAGATACTATGCTAAGGATGTTACAAATAAAATTTCATTTGATCCTCACAACAACTCTGTGTACATGTATACATTCAGTGCATACTCGCTGGCAGGTTCAGTAAAACACAGCCAGCATGGATTATTCTATCCAAGTAAGTTGCTAATCTTTTCACCTGTGAAAAGCGTTTGTTGTGTTTTTCATCCTTTCTTGAGGAGCTCACTCAGCCATCATTGAAGATAATTATATACTTTAAGCATCTGTATTTTTGGAAAATGTATTTGGATAATTTGGGGAGATCTTGCTCTACTGTCTTAGATAATACTAATCTCAGATAGTATTCTCAATAACTTTTCAGGAATTTAACCAATGGCATCTTTTCTGGAGACATGTAGAACAAGATGAAAAATGAGCCTATGATTTATAACTGTCTGAATTTATGCTTTCCACTGTAGGTATTTATATGTCATGGAAATAAACAGCCTTCTGAAAAGCATTA
Organism: Notamacropus eugenii; assembly: GCF_028372415.1. Classification (NCBI taxonomy): domain Eukaryota; kingdom Metazoa; phylum Chordata; class Mammalia; order Diprotodontia; family Macropodidae; genus Notamacropus; species Notamacropus eugenii. The sequence continues at coordinate 66,208,946 of NC_092874.1, forward strand.
TCCAGTCAGTCACCCATTTTGTAAACTTTGGGACCTTTTGTGGGTTAGAGTGAAATTGTTTTCTTTTTAGAAGAAATAAAAATTCTAAATCCAGAAACCTAAGATTCTGAGAGAACACAGCAGTCAAAAATTTTCCTCCTTCTTCCCTACTAAATTTATTAAAGCCATTCATTGTTTTTGAAAATGGTTCAGATTGATTTAAATTACAAAGCTCTTTGGATTTAAGAAGTGTTTCCATTATGGAGAAAAACTCTGGGAAATGGCACCTATGATGGACCCTAGTGTTAGCATAAGAAAACTCCCTTGAAAGCTGATGATGTTTTTCCCATTATGTAAATGATATAGACTTTCAGAAGCTGTCTTAAATAGACAGTATCATTAACAGATGCATGTAGGGGTAAATTAAAATCAGACTCTCAGTTGCTTAGGAAGTGTAAATTGTTGTTCATTTAATGAAGACTTGCCCTTTATTTATTTATTTATTTATTCATTTGCAACAAAATATGTGTTAAATTTTATACAGTCTTGCAAAACGACTAACAAGTGACAGGTTGGAAAAAGTTAATCCACTACTGCCAGAGTCAACATTGTGTCCTTCAAAACACATATCTGGAGTTAGAAGCCCTTGGTTCAAATCTCAGTTCTTCTACTTACTACTTTTAACCTTGAACAACTCACAGTTTCTCTGGTTTCCAGTTTATTTATCTGTAACATAAAATGAGACCCTTCTGAGAACTACATATTATGATTAGATTTATTTTTAGCTTTTACTTGACATTTTACTATGGTAGCTTAAATCAATGAGATGACCTGTGTTCTTGAAAGTTGTGCCAGAGGGTTGGTAAGGTTTAGAATGCCTTCCCTAGATGGGGTATGTACTTGGTATAAAGAAATCAGCCATTGATTGGGGAAGAAGAATAGGGAAATGCAAGTCATTAGTGAAGTATAGAGAGTTTCACCACCAATGGGGTGTGTACTGGTGATGAATTTTTTTGTTATTGCAGCAATTCATGAAGGCCCCCTTTGTAAAGTATAGATGGAGATGCATTTAATGCAATTCAGCCAATATTTATTAAGTCCCCAGTGGAAAAGGTAAAAAAAAAAGGTGAATGAAATTGCAGATCTTTGAGACATTAAAGAAGTACCATTTGGGGAGGAGAGAAATGTGAAATGATTTGCTGTGTGACTGAATAAATCATTTGACTTCTCTGGGTCTTAGACTTCTTATCTCCGAAATGAAGAAGCTGGATTAAATATTCTCTGAATTTTTTTCTAAGGCTAAAAGATATTTGACTATTTTGATAAATACTTCTCTATGACTTCATATAAATCCTTCATCCTGTAGGTAATTCCTAGTTGTTTTAAAATCGATATTGGTTTATGACCATTTGAGATTTGGACCCTGGAGTCAGTCCATAGTGTACAGAAGAAACAATATATGAATATTAATTGTCTCAGCTCTAAAATGGGGATAATATTTAGGGAAGCAGAGGGATAGGAATAAGCATTCATTTTTATTAATAAATGTTTATTGATTATTGAGTACCTATTATGTTTCAGACACTGTGCTAAGCACTTTATAAATATCTTATTTGATCTTCATGACAATTGTAAGGTAGGTGCTGTTATTGTCCCCATTTTACAGTTGAGGAAACTGAGGCAAACAGCAGTTAAGAGATTTGCTCAGGGTCATGTGAGCACCAGTGCAGGAGTCAGGAGGACCTGAGTTCGAATCTCACCTCAGACACTTGACACTCACTAGCTGTGTGACTTTGAGCAAGTCACTTAACCCCAGTTGCCTCATTCTGGCTCATCTCCAGTCATCCTGATGAATATCTGGTCACTGGAGGAGAACTGAGGCTGGTGACCTGCACAGCCCTCCCTCACTCAAAACAAAATCAAGTGCAAGTCATGTCATTACTTCTCTGATGACATGGTCTTCTTCGGCAATGAAGGATGAATGCACAAGTATATAAGGCTGGATTTGAACTCAGGCTTCCTGACTTTGGGACCATCACTCTTCCATTGTGCCACTTGACTGCCTGCGTTGTCTAACTCACAATATTGTTTTGGATAAAATGCTTTGTAAAATTTAGAGCACTGTATGTGTTCTAAATTTTGGCTAAATGTTAGAGAGACTAATGACACACGTTTACCCCAGTAGCCTTGGATGAAAGATGTGTCAGTAAACTGTAGATGATGGAGAAGCGTGTGTTTTCAGGAAAGGAGGTGTTCTGGCAAAGTAACCATTTGGTAAAAAGGAATATTTATATTTTTATTTATAAGATGTTGGTGTTAAATATTTTGAAATTACTTCTACAGGTTTTATACCACATGTTATGACACTTAACATATTTTCTATTAGTTATTCAGAAGGGAGTGCATGATTTCTAACAACTTAATAATGTTAGGTGTTAACACAATTTATTTCTGGACTAGATGTTAAATAAAAGGGAGATATACTGTGAGCAATAGCAATTTATTACATTTCTGAAAATAATGTTTTCCTGGGCTGCTTCTGAGTGAATTTAACACTTTCTGTTTGAGTTTAGTAGTTAAAAAAAATGATTTGATTGTGACAAAAATATGTGAATATGCCTCATCTGCTTTGTTTTATTTTTCTATTTTTTCACCATGTAACTAGGTTTTTTTTTTTTTGTTCTTAAATTAGATCTTAATAGATAAAAAAACTGCCAACAGTGCTCATTTATGGCTTGGAAAATGAGATTTTTAATATAGCATATGATTTAATTTTTCTTATTAATTTCTATAAAAGTTAATTATGGCATTTTAATATCCACTCTAATGACACAAATGGAGATGCCAACATTTTCCACTAATAGGTTTATAATTTGTTTTGTATTTCAATGAAATGACTTTGCTAATCTGATATCTGCCTTTGTCCTACGTCAAATGCAC